>NC_054705.1:34137598-34197598 GCF_016097555.1 Gigantopelta aegis | reverse complement strand
AATCAATGTGCTATAGTGGTGTCGTTAAAAAAAATCAACTTTTGTTAATGTCAAAAAAAATCAACTTTTGTTAATGTCAAAAAAAATCAACTTTTGTTAATGTCAAAAAAATTCAACTTTTGTTAATGTCAAAAAGTGTGATATTATGTACCGGTATTACGTTTTTGACGACTTAATTATTTATTTATTTTCATTAAGTTTTTTCATGTATCTCCATGTCTCACATACCATAATATTATTATAAGTACAAGATCATTGAAACTTGGTTTATTGTTGCGTCTACTGCGAATATTTATCTCAATGCATGTTTTAACTTTTTTAAATGTATTACACCATGGTGGAAGAGATACCCATGTGATATTTATCATCTCTTCACATTGCTTCAGATCGATCCCCATTGGTGGGTCCATTGGGCTATTCCTCGCTCTAGCCAGTACACCACGACTGGTATATCAAAGGCCGTGGTATGTGCTATCCTGTCTATGGGATGGTGCATATAAAAGATCCCTTGCTACTAATGGAATAATGTAGACTGTCAAAATTACCAAATGTTTGACATCCAATAGCCGATGATTAATAAATCAATGTGTTCTAGTTGTGTCTCTATCTGTCTGTCTCCTTCTCCCTCCCTCTCTCCCTCCCTCTCTCCATCCTTCTCTCCCTCCCTCCCTCCAAATGACACAATATAGCAATTCTTTACAATCCTGTGCCCAGTTTCACAAAACATCGTAAGCCTAGTTTTGCACGTAAACGTAAATCTACGACTAAACCACAATTCTTATTACTATTATAGTTCAACAAAAATAGTTAGAAGTACACGTATTTCATTTTCTTTTGTTTTTAAAATACTCCATCTTCCGTAATGATGTAATTTTTTCTGCATGATATTGATGCCAAACACATGTAAACGCACGACCGGGATAACTGCTAGTAGCAGACATAAACTTTAGATGTTTTAGTGAAATGGGTCCCAGGTCTGTTTATATCTTAGACCAGTGCCAGAGGACACTCGAGCTACCGTTATCCGTGATCAAAACCACATCTCTGCACAATACATTGTCAAAAGGGTGTTTGGCAAAATAGTGGTTGGAAAATAAATAACACTGCCTGGGATCTGCCATTTTGTTTCAACACCCGTGGGATTACGGTTAGATTTAAGTACATGCACTCAAATATTATTCCAACCAGTGCACCACAACTGGTCAAACGCCGTGGTATGTGCTTTCTTGTCTGTGGTAAAGTGCATATAAAAGATCCCTTGCTGCATTAGGAAAAATGTAGCAGGTTTCCTCTGATGACTGACTACTTCTCTGAATGACCAAATGTTTGTAGGTTTTCTACGATGACTACATTTCACAATTACCAAATGTCTAACATCCAACAGCCTGTGATTAATTAATCAATGCGCTCTAGTGGTGTCGTTAAACAAAACAAACTTTAACTTTCAAATATCATTTGTATGAAATATCTGCATTCTGATATAGTGTTTTGAAGAATTTTGAAAAACATTGTACATGTACTAAGCTATTATTAAAGAAAGCGTTACCACAGACTCAGTCTTTAAAAACATTTTGTCTTAGGGTGAGACTTTTCATAAATGTTTAATTTAATTGTTATTTTTGTTTACATTGCTGTAATTTTCTTTAATAATTTTTAGCAAAAATATGTTGAGCAATAAAGCACACCTTTTTTTTAAAGAAAACATGAAAGGAATATTTAGAATTTTTGCATTGAAAGAACTGACCAAGAGGTAGTTAGTTAATGAGTAGTTTCCCTTTTCCCACAAACTAATAATTGTACACATAAGACCAGCCTTGGCGCCATCGAACATAAGGCTGGTAGGTACAGGGTTCACAGCCCAGAACTGGCTCCCACCCAGAGCGAGATTTAACGACACAATGGGTAGGTGTAAGACCACTACACCCTCTTCTCTCTTACTAACCACTAACAACTAACACACTGTCCTGGACAAACAGTCCAGATAGCTGAGGTGTGTGTGCCCAGGACAGCGTGCTTGAACCTCAATTGGATATAAGCACAAAAATAAGTTAAAATGAATGAATATACGCATTGTAGATTCACAGCCTATATCTTAGGTAGCACTATACCAAATAACATCTGGCTGGGTCAAAGTTGGTCACCCAACTTTTGATAGTGCGGTTAATACTGCCATTCCAACCATCAGTGATTAATAATATTATAACAGTGTTTGCTGTCATTACTACTGTTTCAAGTAGCCTTGTGCTTAAAACATGTATTGTGTTATGTGTAAAACTAATTTTGTATGAAGTTAGAGGTGTTGTGCAAACTAGGGGTGTTTGGGTCATAGTTGGGATTTCTGAGCTTTTATTTAGACAGCTCACAATACAGCATAGTGCGTACAACTACAGCATTACTTGTATCATCCAGTACTAGCCAAACACCCAGAAACTCCAACAAAGTTAAGTTTGTTTTGTTTAACGACACCACTAGAGCACATTGATTTATTAATCATTGGCTATTGGATGTTTAACATTTGGTAATTTTGACATAATAGTCTTAGAGAGAAAACAACGCTACATTTTTCCACTAGTAGCAAGGGATCTTTTATAAGCACCATCCCAAAGACAGGACAGTACATACATGAAGTGGCGACAGCGGGTTTCCACTCTCAAACCGGCCTCGGTGGCTTCGTGGCAGGCCATCGGTCTACAGGCTGGTGGGTACTGGGTTCGGATCCCAGTCGAGGCATGGGATTTTTAATCCAGATACCGACTCCAAACCCTGAGTGAGTGCTCCGCAAGGCTCAATGGGTAGGTGTAAACCACTTGCACCGACCAGTGATCCATAACTGGTTCAACAAAGGCCATGGTTTGTGCTATCCTGCCTGTGGGAAGCGCAAATAAAAGATCCCTTGCTGCTAATCGGAAGAGTAGCCCATGTGATGGCGACAGCGGGTTTCCTCTCAAAATCTGTGGTCCTTAACCATATGTCTGACGCCATATAAGCGTAAATAAATTGTGTTGAGTGCGTCGTTAAATAAAACACTTCTTTCTTTCCACTCTCAATATCTGTGTGGTCCTTAACCATATGTCTGACACCATATAACCGTAAATAACATGTGTTGACTACATTGTATCATCCAGTACTAAGGACACACCAAAATGCCCATGGAAAATGAGCCATAAAAAAGGTTCCATTTTCTTCAGTTCATACGATGGGATAGGAGTTGTAGTATTCATATATTTATGGGTTATAATTCGGTTGATGCAATGCATATTGTATTTTTAGTGACATACCTTAGTGTTGTCACCTATGTGGTTTTATTTGGTGTAGTACAACCTGTATCAGTGAGAGATGATTGCCATTTGATACCACCAAAGGTAGGGGTAGGATGTAGCTTAGTGATAGAGATGTGCAATAGGTTGTGGAATCGATTGTCTTTGAGGATTTGGGTTTTCCCACATCCCAACCATCAAAGGTCATGGTATGTACTGTTCTGTCTATAGGATCAAAGTAGCCTATGTGATGGCAACACATTACACCCCCCTCTCTTTCTGTCTGTATGTCTGTCTGTATGTCTGTCTGTCTGTCTGTCTGTCTGTCTGTCTCTCTCTCTCTCTCTCTCTCTCTCTCTCTCTCTCTCTCTCTCTCTCTCTCTCTCTCTCTCTGTCTCTGTCTCTGTCTCTGTCTCTGTCTCTTTCTTTCTCTGTCGCTCTGTCTCTCTGAGGGCTAGGCATAGCCCAGTGGTAAAGCACTCGCTTGATGCGCGGTCGGTTTGGGATCGATCCCCATCAGTGGGCCCATTATGCTATTTCTCACTCCAGCCAGTGCACCACGACTGGTATATCAAATGCTGTGGTATGTGCTATCCTGTCTATGGGATGGTGCATCCTTTGCTGCTAATCAAAAAGACTAGCTCATGATGTGGCAACAGTGGGTTTCCTCCTTCAGCATTTGTGTAGTCCTTAACCATATGTCCGATGCCATATAACAGTAAATAAAATGTGTTGACTGCGTCGTTAAATAAAACATTTCCTTCCTTCCTTCCTTCCTGTCTCTCTATGTCTCTCTCTGTCTGTGTGTGTGTGTGTGTGTGTGTGTCTGTCTCTCTGTTTCTGTGTGTGTCTCTCTGTCTCTTTCTCTTTCTTTATCTGTCTCTTGCTCTCTCTCTCTCTCTATCTCTCTGTCTCTGTCTGTGTGTCTCTCTCTCTGTCTCTGTCTCTGTCTCTGTCTGTATGATAGATGAATTTTATGGATGGATGGATGGATGGATGGCAGGGTTGATGAGTAGAATGGATGGATGGATGGACGGATGGACAGATGGACAGATGGATGTATAAATTAATTAGTGATGTTAATAGTCAATAAATGAAAGGACGAATGATTGGTCTGGGTGGGGGCTAGACCCGGGGTTCAAACCCCATGCACAGCAGCCTTATGACTGATGGCTACATCACCAAGGTAGCACTTCCTTGTTTTCTTTTAACAGCCCAACTAAAAGCGAACTGTAACTTGTAAGTAACCTTTCAGTCTGCATTATTACTTAATCATTCACTGTGGAGACTCTATCACTATGGCAACTATAGATATACTTTCTCCCTGTCTGGAGATCTTCCCACAAATGAAATTAAAACATTATGGGGACATTTTACCCATCCATGTAACACGCTATGCATGCGCAGTTTACTAGCATGTAATTTTCCAGGCAGAAAATATGTAAATAATTCATGGGTCTTGCCAAAGAGAATACCGGTCAGTTATGTCATCAAACAGGGAATTATGTAGTGGATCTTGTAATGGTTGAAATCTAATATTTTAATGACATGGGAAAATGCTTTACTCTTCTTGTGTTCCTGAGGTAAAGACAATGCTGGAGACTCATGCAGTTAATTGCAGGGCGGAGAAGGTAGAATTTGCATCATCATACAAAGGAGGTTTAAATAGAATCTAAAGAGGTGTCGCTCCGTTTAATATCATGGTATGACACAACACTACTACTTATAAAGCACTGTACTATCGAGTTAACAACTAATTATATATTATTTGTCTGGTTTGGTTATGGCTGTGGTTTTTGTGGGAATTTAATACCAACGATGTACTGTTTGTTACAAAGGTGGCAGTTCGTTATTTGTATGGTTCGGTTGTTAAATTTTGTTCTTGGGAATTTAATACTTTGTATTGTATACTTTTAGGGTGGTTGGGTGTTTTTTGTGTAAGGATTTAGTGAATAAATGATATTATCATTTTTATATTCTAATTTTTTTACAATCTGCTGCTGTAAAATTTCTGAATGTTTCTTTAAAAACAAAACAATAAATAATTTTTACAAACCCACAAAACACACATTCAGTTCAAAATATTTTTCACAACGCTGATATTTGTGATATTAAAACCATCAGTATTAATTTAGCGATAGTGTGTCATTGGGCAAAACTTGTTTTACAAGGCACTGCTGTGAACTTTCCGAATGTTGCTTTAAAAACAAAACAATAAATAGTTTTTTTTAAAACCACAAAACTCCCCACACACACATACATTTAAAAATATTTTTGACAACGCTGATATTTGTGATATTAAAACCATCAGTATTAATTAACTGATAGTGTGTCATTGGGGAAAAATTGTTTTACAAGGCACTGCTGTGAACTTTCCGAATGTTGCTTTAAAAACAAAACAATAAATAATTTTTAAAACCCCACAAAACCCCACACACACATTTAAAAATAGTTTTGACAATGCTGATATTTGTGACAATAAAACCATCAGTATTAATTTAGCGATAGTGTGTCATTGGGCAAAACTTGTTTTATAAGGCACTGCTGTGAACTTTCCGAATGTTGCTTTAAAAACAAAACAATAAATAATTTTTAAAAGTATGTCAGGTCAGATCATAGGGTTTAACGTGCACTAAGCTGTTGTAGTGCACACCTTTAAATACATGTATTTAATTTCTTTTTATAGCACAACAGAAATGGGATGGGGAAAGAAAGGCGGTTATATTTAAGGATTGTCTGTTATTTCTTCTACGTTCATCGGGGTATGAACAAAATAATCATCCGCAAACTGTGAATCGGTAAAGCCGTTCTCACATAAGTTCGCAGAGTATTGTTTTTTGTTTTTATACCCAGATGAGCATAAAAAAACCCCCAGACAATACTTATAATTAAATTTGAAACATATGTACTATAAATTACACTAAAAGTTAATATTTTTATTATCATAAACAATAACGCTCAATAAGACTAAGTGACGTCATCTGATATGAAAGAAAGAAATGTTTTATTTAACAACGCACTCAACACATTTTATTTACGGTTATATGGCGTCAGATATATGGTTAATGACCACACATATTTTGAGAGGTAACCTGCTGCCACCACTACATGGGCTACTCTTCCGATTAGCAGCAAGGGATCTTTTATTTGCGCTTCCCACAGGCAGGATAGCACAAACCATGGCCTTTGTTGAACCAGTTATGGATCACTGGTCGGTGCAAGTGGTTTACACCTACCCATTGAGCCTTGTGGAGCACTCACTCAGGGTTTGGAGTCGGTATCTGGATTAAAAATCCCATGCCTCGACTGGGATCCGAACCCAGTACCTACCAGCCTGTAGACCGATGGCCTGCCACAACGCCACCGAGGCCGATCCATTACAATTTAACGTCATCCCACTGGTCCAGCCTTAACAATGCACGTTTGTTCATTTCTTGATGAATGTGAAAAATAACATGTCAGGGAATGTCATATTCAGATGTACCGGCCTCGGTGGCGTCGTGGTTAGGCCATCGGTCTACAGGCTGGTAGGTACTGGGTTCGGATCCCAGTCGAGGCATGGGATTTTTAATCCAGATACCAACTCCAAACCCTGAGTGAGTGCTCCACATGGCTCAATGGGTAGGTGTAAACCACTTGCACCGACCAGTGATCCATAACTGGTTCAACAAAGGCCATGGTTTGTGCTATCCTGCCTGTGGGAAGCGCAAATAAAAGATCCCTTGCTGCCTGTCGTAAAAGAGTAGCCTATGTGGCGACAGCGGGTTTCCTCTGAAAAACAGTGTCAGAATGACCATATGTTTGACGTCCAATAGCCGATGATAAGATAAAAAATCAATGTGCTCTAGTGGCGTCGTTAAATAAAACAAACTTTTTTAAATTGTAATGGATGCAATGGAAATCTAATTATATTAATTTATCTTTCAAATGGGGGTATGTATAGTATTCAACTAGGGCAGGGGATGGGAGGGCGGCTGGTGCCAGTCTGCCACCCTCCTGACCCCCCCCCCCCCTACTTTTTAAATTCATTTCAACTTATTTTCACGCTTATATCCAATTAAGGTTCAAGCACGCTGTCCTGGGCACACACCTCAGCTATCTGGGCTGTCTATGCAGAACAGTGGGTTAGTTGTTAGTGAGATAGATAGATAACTAGTTTAACGTGCTCATATACCACTGGGGTTTCGAACACGCCCATCCAGAGTCCGACCTCGGACAAGATCAGTGGCCTGACTTGTGATTGGGGTGGGTGGGGGGGTATTAGTGAGAGAGAGAAGAGGGTGTAGTGGTCTTACACCTACCCACTGAGTCATTCAAAACTCGCTCTGAGTGGGAGATGGTACCGGGCTGCAAACCCTGTACCTACCAGCCTTATGTCTGATGGCGTAACCACGACACCACAGAGGCCGGTACCCCCTGCTTTTGTCACCTATTTTTTTTTATTATATGAGATGGTTATTGTTGAAAAACCTACCATCTCCATTAACCTTGTTGTTCACCATCCCCACCACCACTACCCCCTCTAACCCCACTACCCCCACCGTACATTTCATTATTTCATTCATTTTCATTTCAACTTATTTTCATGCTTATATCCAATTAAGGTTCAAGCATGATGTCCTGGGCACACACCTCAGCTATCTGTCCAGGTCAATGGGTTAGTGGTTATTAAGAGAAGAGGGTGTAGTGGCCTTACACCTACCCATTGAGCCCTTAAGAACTCGCTCTGGGTTGGAGCCGATACCAGGCTGCGAACCCTGTACCTACCAGCCTGTAGTCCGATGGCTTACTAGTACCACTGCGCCACCGAGGCCGGTTCCATTATTTCTAGAAGAACCCTACATACACATATCTCAATCATGTTTCATAGTAAACAGTAAATAATTGCTAGCGTTGTTGAATTAAATACATTTACAGTTAACTAATTTGTTGTTTGTATGTGCAGTGAGTAATCATGGAATTACCATTGCTATAATGGATTTTTCATAATTTGCAATCGTATACGCATGCCCTAACCAACTCACCCTCATAGGGTTT
This sequence comes from Gigantopelta aegis, assembly GCF_016097555.1. Lineage (NCBI taxonomy): Eukaryota > Metazoa > Mollusca > Gastropoda > Neomphalida > Peltospiridae > Gigantopelta > Gigantopelta aegis. The sequence goes on along the minus strand of NC_054705.1, from coordinate 34,189,304 downwards.
TGATTTATTAAGGAATGCAGTGACAGAATCGGCAAATAACAGACTTTATCATTTGGTTCAAAATGGAATGCTTGGAAACGCACAAAAATGCAAATTGTAATGATGGGTATTGTCATCAAGATAATAACACAGCCTTTGTGTGGCTGGAATTATCTCCCATTAACCAGATTTTATCTTCATTAGCTGAAGGGTGTGTTTTGGGGTAGTTAGAAATTACTAAGAATTGTTCGTACTTTAGTGTCTTAACTACACAGAAACTAGGGAACTGGCCTTGGTGGTACAGTGGTCAAGCCATTGGTCTTAGAGGTGGGATTTAGCTCAGTGGGTTGAGCACTCGATTGAGGTGCTTGTGTTGCAGGGTCAGACCACCTCAGTGGATCCATTCAATGGATTGGGTTTTTTCTTGTTCCAACCAGTGCACCACAACTGGCCAAAGGCTGTGGTATGTGTTTTCCTGTCTGTGGGAAAGTGCATATGAAAGATCCCTTGTTGCATTAAGAAAATGTAGCATGTTTCCTCAGAATTACCAAATGTTTGACATCCAATAGCCGATGATTAATCAATGTGTTCCCGTGGTGTCGTTAAACAAAACAAACTTCTTTTCTTAATGCAGCAAGGGATCTTTTATATGTACTTTAAAACAGACAGGAAAGCATACCACAGCTTTTGACCGCTAACATTCACGAACTATTTGATTGGTTCCCAGCATAATAGCGGATGTTTTTCTGCTTGGTCTGGCTGAACTCATCCAAGGTTGCTTTCACATCAGTCCTGCAAGAGATTGCGCAAGAAGCCTTTTCTATATTTGTCTTCCACTGGGGGACTAATTGTTTCAATTTTCTCCAGACAATCTTCAAGGTTGCCACATACCAAATCATTTCCCATTTGTAATAATGTAAGTTTTATAATAAAACGAATATAGGAAACGAAAGAAATATTAGTATACTGACCCCCTCCCCCAATATAAGTGCATGCATGTTAAATTAACACCTGTCTATGCTAATAACTGGTATATCAAAGGCCGTGGTATGTGCTATCCTGTCTGTAGGATGGTGCATATAAACGATCCCTTGCTACTAATGGAAAAATATAGCGGGATTCCTCTCTAAGACTATATGTCAAAATTACATGTGGTCATGAGAGGAAACCCGCTAAACCTTTTTCCTAAGGCAGCAAGGGATCTTTTATATGCACTTTCCCACAGACAGGATAGTACATACCACAGCCTTTGATATACCAGTCTTGGGGCACTGGCTGGAACGAGGAATAGCTCAATGGACCCACCGATGGGGATCGATCCCACGAACCGCATATCAGGAGGGCGCTTTACCACTGGGCTACGTTCAGCCCCTCCTTCTCCATGACTACTAGCAGCTTTGAAAGGCAGCTCACCACCCCGTCAAAATCTGTTATTGCCATCAGCTGTGGTTAGTTTATTTCAATCGGGGAACCCAGCAGGATGTTACACAAGTACATGTTTACATGTGTTTATCTTTACATGCCTAACACCTTCCACCTGTCGGCTTACACCTCCCCTGGGGTCAGACTTTTTCTTCATGTTTATATTTTAATTTCTCTCTGCAAGCACCTCTCTTTGTGGCTGCCCCCGATCAGAGCTGATGGATGGCAGAGGCTTGTTTATGCATTCTTTATGGGCCTGTCTTCTGTGACACTGATTGGTCAGTTGGTGGTTTCATCGCCATAGCGATTGCGTAATCCTGGAGGAAGCCATGTCAGGCTGTTGAGAGTTTTTATGGGTCCTGTGATAAGATGTGTTTAATATCTAGAAAGATTTCTTTATCATCTTTGCTGCTCTTTCCTGTAATTAACAAAAACACTGGACGAGTGTTTAATACATAAATATTCTTTAGATATTACTTTTAATATATAAAACGATTTCTTTATTATCATAATCTTTGCTGCTCTTTCCTGTAATTAACAAAAAACATAATTAACAAAAAAAACACTGGTTGAGTGTTTAATATATTTCTTTTTGTCTCGCATTTGGCTATCACTTTTATTATATAGAAAGATTTCCATATTATCATAATCTTTGCTGCTCTTTCCTGTAATTAACAAAAAAAACCACTGGATGAGTGTTTAATATATTCTATAGGTATTATACTTTTAATATATAGAACACTTTTTATTATCTTTGCTGCTCTTTCCTGTAATTAACACAAACACTATATGAGTGTTTAATATATTCTATAGGTATTACTTTTAATATATAGAAAAATGTCTTTATTATCTTTGCTGCTTTTTCCTGTAATTATTAAAAACACTGGTTGAGTGTTTAATATATTCTATAGTTATTACTTTTCATATAGAGAAAGATTTTTTTATTATCTTTGCTGTTCTTTCCTGTAATTAACACATAAAAAAACCCACTGGTTGAGTGTTTAATATATTCTGTAGGTATTATTTTTCATATATAAAGAACAATTTCTTTATTATCTTTGCTGCTCTTTCCTGTAATTAACAAAAAAACATAATTAACCAAAAAACACTAGTTGAGTGTTTAATATATTTCTTTTTGTCTCGCATTTGGTAATACTTTTAATATATAAAATGATTTCTTATTATAATCTTTGCTGCTCTTTCCTGTAATTAACAAAAACACTGGATGAGTGTTTAATATATTCTATAAGTATTATACTTTTAATATATAGAAGTTTTTCATGTAGAAAAATTTCTTTATTATCTTTGCTGTTCTTTCCTGTAATTAAAAAAAAAAAACCCACTGGTTGAATGTTTAATATATTTCCCACAGACAGGATAGCACATACAACAGCCTTTTATATACCAGTTGTGGTGCACTGGCTGGAACGAGAAAAATAGTCCAATGGGTCCACAGATGGGGATCGATTTTAGACCCAACCACACATCAGGCAAAAAAGAAAGACATGTTTTATTTAACGATGCACTCAACACATTTTATTTATGGTTATATGGCGTCAGACATATGGTTAAGGACCACACAGATAATGAGAGAGGAAACCCGCGACTGGTATATCAAAGGCCGTGGTATGTACTACCCTGTATGTGGGATGGTGCATATAAAAGATCCCTTGCTGCTAATCGAAAAGAGTAGCCCATGAAGTGGCGACAGTGGGTTTCCTCTCTCAATATCTGTTTGGTCCTTAACCATATATCTGATGTCATATAACCTTAAATACAGTATTTGAGTGCGTCGTTAAATAAAACATTTCATTCTTTCTTTCTTCAATTTTACCATTTGAAAATTAACTCATCAGCCTGAGTTGTTAAGATTTTTGTGTCTATATTTTGGTTAGGGGAAACGTTTTCTTTAAAAGCAAACTTCAGCTATATATAAATGAAAACTTTAAATAATTTGGCTTTTTTACAAACAATTTATTAAAAAAAACAAAATGATGATTAAAGTACAAGTCTTCCATTAGATTAATTTCTATCCTAATCTGTTATTTTAGGATAGGTGAGTGTAAGGTGCAGTTGACGTATCATAATATATATATATATATATATATAAACTTACAACAGTTTTAAAATCAAATAATTTATTTATTATAGTTTGTAGATCATTTACAATAGGTAGTGCTACAAGTGTTTATTTTGTTTTGTTTTGTGTGTGTGTGTGTGTGTGTGTGTGTGTGTGTGTGTGTGTGTGTGTGTGTGTGTGTGTGTGTGTGTGTGTGTGTGTGCATGCATGTGCACGTGCTTGGAGGCGAGAGTTGTTGGGGTGTTGCCTCTTTAATTAATAACATACACAAAGTTGGTCCATTTCTATAAGATTAAAACAAGTTTTGTTACAAAAGTACTCAGTCTGAGTATATTTTTGCAACAGGTGGTGCTAAACGTGTTTACTTTGACTTCATGCAAATAGATGGTTTTCTTTTTTTAATGATTAATCTTTCAGTTTGTATTTTATTAAAATTCTAATTGTTGTACAAACACCTGGATGCTTTGGACTATCAGGATGATATATGATATATATGATATATCCTTCCAATGACCGGCAGATATCGGGTTCATGAGCTAGCTTATTCGATAGAGCTTTAATCACAGGATCAAACCACCTTGGTGGACACATTCATTCTGTGATATATTGTTTTCCTGTTCAACCAGTGGCCCACGACTGGTATATCAAAGGTTGTGGTATGTGCTGTCCTGTCTATAAAAAAGTGCATATATAAAAGATCCCTTGTTGCCAATAAATTTTTTTAGTGGGTTTCCTCTCAAGGTGTATTGGACTATTTTTCATTTCAGCCAGTGCAGCACGACTGGTATATCAAAGGTTGTTGTATGTGCTGTCCTGTCTATGGAAAAGTACATATAAAAGATCCCTTGCTGCTAATAAACATTTTTAGTGAATTTCCTCTGAAGACCGAGTCATCATTTTACCAAATGTTTGACATCCAATAGCCGATGATGAATTAATCAATGTACTCTAGTGGTGTTGCTAAACATGAATGAATGAATGAATGAATTGAATGAATAAATGAATGTTTAATGACACCCCAGCACAAAAATACACATCAGCTATTGGGTGTCACAAATGGTGAACAAAACAAACTTTAACTTTTTAATCCTTTTTATAAATCTCATCCCACTACCCCTACCCCTCTTAAAAAATATTCTACATCTGCCCTTGAAAATTTCAAAATTCCATCCATGTCTGTGTCATGACTATTGCATAACACAAAGGACCAAGGGAATTCTTCCAGGGGTCAGTGCAGCCAATGCCAAATTTTTTTTGGTCTGTTTATGTTTTATTTTAATCAATTTACAGAAGCCCTCTTCTTTGAAGGGAGAAAATAAAACAAGCTCAAATGGTTAAGAAACACTTGGGCCCTTTTGAGGATGTGATATATTGTGGTAGATGTTGGGGAAAAACATTGTTTCTGGACTAGCTCATAGTTTTTATAATATGATGAAAGAAAGAAATGTTTTATTTAACGACGCACTCAACACATTTTATTTACGGTTATATGGCATCAGACATATGGTTAAGGACCACACAGATTTTGAGAGGAAACCCGCTGTTGCCACTACATGGGCTACTCTTTCCGATTAGCAGCAAGGGATCTTTTATTTGCGCTTCTCACAGGTAGGATAGCACAAACCATGGCCTTTGTTGAACCAGTTATGGATCACTGGTCGGTGCAAGTGGTTTACACCTACCCACTGAGCCTTGCGGAGCACTCACTCAGGGTTTGGAGTCGGTATCTGGATTAAAAATCCCATGCCTCGACTGGGATCCGAACCCAGTACCTACCAGCCTGTAGACCGATGGCCTAACCACTACGCCACCAAGGCCGGTCTATAATATGATGATTACCATATGTTGGACGTCTAATAATTGTTGTTGATTAACAATGTGCTGCGTCTTTGCCAAGAGTAAAATCAAGGCGAGTTAAAGATCACTTACCTGTAATAGTGCTAGGTACTCTCTTGTAATATGGGGTGGGACCTTGCCCAGTGGTAAAGCGTCCGCTCGATGTGCGGTCGGTCTGGGATTGATCCCCATCTGTGGGCCCATTGGGCTATTTCTTGTTCCAGCCAGTGCACCACGACTGGTATATCAAAGGCTGTGGTATGTACTACCCTGTCTGTGGGATGGTGCATATAAAAGATCCCTTGCTGATAATTGAAAGGAGTAGCCCATGAAGTGGCGACAGCGGGTTTCCTCGCTCAATATCTGTGTGGTCCTTAACCATATGTCTGACGTCATATAACTGTAAATAAAATGTGTTTAGTGCATCGTTAAATAAAACATTTCTTTCTTTCTTTCTCTTTTAATACATAGTAAAATAAAAATTGTATGTATGTATGTGTATGTATGTATGTGTGTATATATATATAAATATATTTATATATATATATATATATATATAAATAGTAAAACAAAAATTAAAATTAAATTAAAATAAATAAAATAAAATAAATGTTACTATATGAGTACTTACTAAAATTAATAATATTTTCTGTAAGATAACAAACGTTTTTAAGGGTTTGTTTGTTTTATAAGCTTAGTAGTTTTCAACACTGAAACAAGTATACATGTCTTATGTTAAAAAAAAAAAAAAAATTAAATTTTAAATTTTAAAACGTGTCAGAATTACCAAACGTTGAACATTTAATAGCCAATAATTAATTAATCAATGTGCTCCAGTGGTGTTGTTAAACAAAAACGTCAGTAAACATACATTCCTTTCTTTTTTCTTTTTGTCTTGTATAAATATTTGACAGCAACATCAACTATTGTGTTAAATTTTCATGTTTAACTCCATATCTAAAAAACTAATTAAGTCCTTGATCAATGAAATTTGGTTTGTAGTTGCATTTCTTTTATATTCGTAGTGCATGTTTTAAAAAAAAAAAAAAAAAAATTATAATTTTAATTTTTAAAATTATTATTAGAATTATTATTAACCCAACTGGACATCATCTATTCTATGTATCGGCCTCCATTTTAAGTTTTGTTTTTGTCAGAAATTCCAGTTTAGCTGACAAAACAGAAAAGGAAAAATGTTATGAAAATAACAAAAATGTTCTCTTTGTTATGTTCATGGGTTCATGGGTGGAATGTAGCCCAGTGGTATAGCGCTGACTCGATGTGCGGTCAGTGTGGGATCGATCCCCGTCGGTGGGCCCATTGGGCTATTTCTCGTTCCAGCCTGTGTGCCACAACTGGTGTATCAAAGGCCGTGGTATATACTATCCTGTCTGTGGGATGGCGCATATAAAAGATCCCTTCCTGCTAATCGGAAAGAGTAGCCCATGTAGTGGCGACAGCGGGTTTCCTTTCTCAATATCTGTGTGGTCCTTAACCATATGTCTGATGCCATATAACCGTAATTAAAATGTGTTGAGTGTGTTGTTAAATAAAACACTTCTTTCTTTATTTTTTTAATATACATGTATTGATGTAAGATAAAAATTTATTGCAATTAAACATTCCACATGGGAACAGAGTGCACAAAATAACATCAAAAAGTTGTGTATGAATATCTATATATTGTATTTTTATCGAGTTTAACTATTATATGCATAGATATTAACGTTAATATATGTACCGGTACATATTGTTTCATTAAGTCTAACCCATTTAAGGCCTCATTATGTAATAAAAATGTGCTGGAATATTAGTACTAAAATGTATATGGTTTACATCAGCCAAACACTGGCCTCAACTCATTACATAAGGGAACCGGTCTACTCTGATCTGGGACATCTGTAGTGAAATAATGTATGTTTATCATTAACTGAACCCATTCAAGGCCTCATTATGTCATACTGTTCTGAGATATCTGTAAAATGTATATGTTTTTCATTAACTCAGCCCATTCTAGGCCTCGTTATGTAAGAAAGATGTTCCGAAATACCTGCAAAATGTCTGTTATCTCAATATGGTTATCTTGTGACCATTGGGGGTCAACCCAGATGTTTTTCTAATCTAGTTATTTTATGATTCACTGACAAACACAATTTGCCAATTACCAGCGAAAGGGTTCACTTTCATTTCATAATAAAAGGAGTACTGCTTGGCAAATATTTGTCCTCCCTTTATGCTGGTTCTTCCAGGAAGTTCACAAAAATACCTTTAATCATGAAAGAAACTAATAACTATTGATGCATGCATGAATAAATTTTGTTTTAACTCACAAGTCTGAAAAAAGAAAAAAACCCAAATGGAAACTTATCGGTTTTATTCCCCATTTATAATTTCTTGGTTTTTTTAAAAGAATTTTTATTCAGTTTTTTGGTTTAATTTATTAAAGGGACAGACCCTAGTTTTAAACACTAAGGTATATATTTTTCACCTAGACCGTAGTTTCAACCCGTAAACATGGACACTAAGTTTGGTTAATTTACAAACCTGTAACAAATTTGGATACAACAGAGTGAAACAAGAGTCTGTGATGTTGAAATACCATTAAAAATAGACTAAAACATGATTCAATAATCATTACTTCTCAGACGGACGTGCGTTTTTAAAAATATGAAAAATGCATTTTGTTGTATTAGAAACACCAGGATGACCAGAAACACTTCGGATGTACGAAAATGGATAATTTAAACAATAAAATATAAGTAATGTTTGATTTCAGTGATCATAAACGGCTCTAATAGTGAAAAATATGCCTTAGTGTTTAAATACTAGGGTCTGTCCCTTTAATTTATTTTAAATTTTTTTATTAAAGAATTTAATAATTATGAATATTTATTTACTGACACTTCATCACGTTTTAAACAATGGCTATTTGCTTTCTGATATGTTATTTACTGACACTTCAGCACGTTTTAAACAATGGCTATTTGCTTTCTGATATGTTATTTACTGACACTTCAGCACGTTTTAAACAATGGCTATTTGCTTTCTGATATGTTATTTACTGACACTTCAGCACGTTTTAAACAATGGCTATTTGCTTTCTGATATGTTATTTACTGACACTTCAGCACGTTTTAAACAATGGCTATTTGCTTTCTGATATGTTATTTACTGACACTTCAGCACGTTTTAAACAATGGCTATTTGCTTTCTGATATGTTATTTACTGACACTTCAGCACGTTTTAAACAATGGCTATTTTCTTTCTGATATGTTATTTACTGACACTTCAGCACGTTTTAAACAATGGCTATTTGCTTTCTGATATGTTATTTACTGACACTTCAGCACGTTTTAAACAATGGCTATTTGCTTTCTGATATGTTATTTACTGACACTTCAGCACGTTTTAAACAATGGCTATTTGCTTTCTGATATGTTATTTACTGACACTTCAGCACGTTTTAAACAATGGCTATTTGCTTTCTGATATGTTATTTACTGACACTTCAGCACGTTTTAAACAATGGCTATTTGCTTTCTGATATGTTATTTACTGACACTTCAGCACGTTTTAAACAATGGCTATTTGCTTTCTGATATGTTATTTACTGACACTTCAGCACGTTTTAAACAATGGCTATTTGCTTTCTGATATGTTATTTACTGACACTTCAGCACGTTTTAAACAATGGCTATTTGCTTTCTGATATGTTTATTTGAATACATAGTTAAGGTGCCAGACATAGCCCAGTGGTAAAGCGTTCGCTTGATGCGTGGTCGGTCTGGGAACGATCCCCATCAGTGGGCCCATTGGGCTATTTCTCGTTCCAGCCAGTGTACCACGACTGGTATGTGCTGTCCTGTCTATGGGATGGTGAACATAAAAGATCCCTTGCTGCTAATCGAAAAGAGTAGCCCATGAAGTGGCGACAGCGGTTTTTCTCTCTCAATATTTGTGGTCCTTAACCATATGTCCGACACCATATAATCGTAAATAAAATGTGTTGAGTGCGTCGTTAAATAAAACATTTCCTTCCTTCCTTCATTCTAATGTTTTCATGCATACACTATACAGCAAATCATACAAATTATGTTACTAATTTAAAACAAAAAAAATCATATGGACTAAGTTACTGTTCAAAAGAATTACAAGTATCTCTTGTTCTTTTTTTTTTTCTTTTAGTCAAAGAGCAATTTTAATGCTGGTTTTTAAATATTTTTTATAAAAATTAAATAGCCTTTATTGGAAATGCAATTTTTTTTTATATCATTCCCTAATAATTGACTGCAACTTGGCAAAACATTTTTGCTCTGGTTTTAACTTTACTTTAAATTATAACATTAATCTTTAATAAATTGGCGAGTTCAGAATCTGAACATTATGAAATAGAACCTAAATGACATTCAAACTAGCTCTGAACATAGATTCACTGGATAGTTGTATTTTGAACATTATGAAATAGAACCTAAATGACATTCAAACTAGCTCTGAGCATAGATTCACTGGATAGTTGTATTTTGAACATTATGAAATAGAACCTAAATGACATTCAAACTAGCTCTGAGCATAGATTCACTGGATAGTTGTATTTTGAACATTATGAAATAGAACCTAAATGACATTCAAACTAGCTCTGAACATAGATTCACTGAATAGTTGTATTTTGAATATTATGAAATAGAACCTAAATGACATTCAAACTAGCTCTGAACATAGATTCACTGAATAGTTGTATTTTGAACATTATGAAATAGAACCTAAATGACATTCAAACTAGCTCTGAACATAGATTCACTGGATAGTTGTATTTTGAATATTATGCAATAGAACCTAAATGACATTCAAACTAGCTCTGAACATAGATTCACTGAATAGTTGTATTCATCAATTCATTGTTTTATAGCTTTAACTTTGATTTTTTATGCTGAGGTATTGTTAAAGATTCATTCATTCGTTCATTCATTTGTTTGTTTGTTTGTTTGTTCATTCATTCATTCGTTTGTTTGTTTGTTCGTTCATTCATTCATTTATTTATTCGTTTGTTCATTCGTTTGTTTGTTCATCCATCCATCCATCCATTCATGCATTAATGCATTCATTCATTCATTCATTCTTTCATTCATCCATCCACCCATCCATCCATTCATGCATTAATGCATTTATTTATTCATTCATTCAAACATTCATCCATCCACCCATCCATCCATTTATGCATTAATGCATTCATTCATTCATTTTTTAGCTATTTGTGCTGGGGTGCCATTCATTCATTCATTCATTCATTCAAACATTCATCCATCCACCCATCTATCCATCTATTCATGCATTAATGCATTCATTCATTCATTGTTTAGCTATTTGTGCTGGGGTGCCATTCATTCATTCACTCACTCACTCATCCACCCACCCACCCAACCACTCATTCATTCATTCATTCATTCATTCATTCATTCATTCATTCATTCATTCATTCATTCATCCATTCATTCATCCATTCATCCATTCATCCATCCATCCATCTACCCACCCATCCACCCACCCATTCATTCATTCATTGTTTAGCTATTTGTGCTGGGGTGCCATTCATTCATTCACTCACTCACTCATCCACCCACCCACCCAACCACTCATTCATTCATTCATTCATTCATTCATTCATTCATTCATTCATTCATTCATTCATCCATTCATTCATCCATTCATCCATTCATCCATCCATCCATCTACCCACCCATCCACCCACCCATTCATTCATTCATTGTTTAGCTATTTGTGCTGGGGTGCCATTCATTCATTCACTCACTCACTCATCCACCCACCCAACCACTCATTCATTCATTAATTAATTAATTAATTAATTAATTAATTCATTCATTCATTCATTCATTCATTCATTCATTCATCCATTCATTCATCCATCCATCCATCCATCCATCCACCCACCCATCCACCCACCCATTCATTCATTCATTGTTTAGCTATTTGTGCTGGGATGCTATTCATTCATTCACTCACTCACACATCCATTTAATTAAAAACACAAATACTTTAAAAAAAAATTAAAACTACAAAAAAAATACTGGATGGCCAAAAAAAAAGAAAAAAGGAAAAGACGACTACGAAGAAAAAAAGAAAGAAAAAACGAAACGGGAAAAATTAATCGATTTTCTGTACAGATGCCTTCATTTTAGGAAACTCTTTTCGTCGCCGCCGAAGCCTCTTTTCTTCGTGCAGTGGTCAGAAAAATCAATTTTAGCCGATGACCGGTCTCGTGAACCTGGCGCTATTTTGCTCAGAGGTTTAATGTTTTGCCGAATTCTTTATGATGTGGCATTTTGAGTTTGTTCGGCAGAAAACTAATCCATCGTCGGGCCGGATTCCCCATCCACGTGGCTGTATTGCACTGTCCACAATCTCCTGTCCAGTCAGCTCTTAGACCCCCGGGTTTGGGTTGCCTAGCAACAGAAAATTAAAGCAGTGACCACTAGCTCCCGGATCTATTAATGTCGTATTTTTTTGCCGGTTGATGAGATACAAGACTGTTATTCGCTGGTCAGTCAATTTTTATAATTAAATTGTCACTGTGCTTGGGGATATTTTTCAATCAATAGCTTTTCTTTTATCATTCTTAATGAGGAAAGGGAGAGGGAGAGGGAGAGGGAGAGAGAGAGAGAGAGAAAGAGACAGAGAGAGAGAGAGAGAGAGAGAGAGAGAGAGAGAGAGAGAGAGAGAAAAGAGGGAAGAAAAAATGTTGCAGCATATAAATTTATGAAAAGTGTTTATATTTTAAGGCGTTAACAACATAATAAAAATATATATATATATATATATATATATATATATAATATATCATTTTTTATTATTATACATGTAGATATATAGATATAGATATATAGATCTATATATTCCATGAAAGTTGCAACCTTCAAAAATAAATTTCTTTGTTGTTACATTTTTGAGTAGTGAAGTTGAAATAACTTTAAAACATCACCCCCCCCCCCCCCCTTCATTAATACTTCCCCCTATTTTACTGTTGAATCTGTTTCTATAGTGCTGAGAACTGAAATGTTTCTTACAAAAGGATGAACATTCAAGCTTTTGTATTTTTAGCATACATCCCCCCTCACCACCACATCCCCCTAGTTTACTGTCCACCACCCTCCTCTTGAATCTGCCCCTGTGGTCAAAAACTGAGATGTTGCATAAATCATGGTTCTTATTGATGATTCTGACAGGACAGATATTCAAGATTGTCCTTTTAACATAAAAACATCCCTCCCCACTTTCACCACCACACCATGCACACCCCTGTTTTACTTCCCACCACCCTCCCCTTGAATTTGCCCCTGCTGGCTAAAACTGAGATGTTGCATAAGTTGTAGACCTTATAGAAATCATAATTCTGACAAAAAGAATCTTTAAACTTTTGTCTTTTTAACCTCCACCACCACCACTATATTCCCCTATTTTACTGTCTACCACCTCCCCTTGAATCTGCCCCTGCTGGCTAAAACTGAGATGTTGCATAAGTCATGGCCCTCATAAATTATTCTGACCATTAAAGCTTGTTTTTTAACATAAAACCACCCCTCCATGTACACCACCCTCCCTCTCCCCACCCATGACCACATTCCCCTATTTTACTCTCAACCACCTCCCCTTGAATCTGCCCCTGCCGGCTAAAACTGAGATGTTGCATAAGTCATGGCCCTTTAAAGCTTGTTTTTATATGTAAAACCACACCTCCATGTATACCACCCTCCATTCCCCCACCCATGACCACATTCCCCTATTTTACTCTCAACCACCTCCCCTTGAATCTGCCCCTGCTGGCTAAAACTGAGATGTTGCATAAGTCGTGGCCCTTGTAGATAATTCTGACAGAAGGACGGACATTCAAGCATGTGTTTTTGATAAGAAGTACACTTAACAGATCACCTTTAATAATGGCCATGATAGTGAGGGGAAGGCTTGGGACGTTTTCCGTCAACTATTTCGAGTATCTGTGTTGGTATGCACAGAGACCCTGTTTTCTGGGACTTGGGACTTGCATAACAACCCATAATGCACTGGGCAAGATTTAGTGTGCTGGTATCTTGCCTAGACATGTCGGTTATCATAAATTGTGCTTGCTTACTACTCAACCTGCTTGTATTTCATGAAAATATTAATATATATATATATATATATATATATATATATATACACACACACACACATATACAGGTATACTGACTAATTAAAAGAATCTTGTAATGTTTTTTGTTTTTATTGCAATTCATAATTCAAACAAAGAATATGATAATATAATATTATTTTTGTCTTGTGGTCCATTGCTTGTCATTCAATTAAAGTTTATTTTGTGTAAAGACACCACTAGAGCACATTAATTTATTAATCGTCTATTGAATATCAAACATTTGATAATTTTGACACAGTTTTCAAAGGAAATCTTCTATATTTTTCCTATTAGCAGCAAGGGATTTTTTAACATGCACTTCCCCACAGACAGGACAGCACATACCACAGTCATGGGGAACTGGTTGGTACAAGAAAAAACCCCGAATCAGATTAGGTCCACTAAGGGGGTTCGATCCTCTGGCCCAAGCACCTCAGGCGAGTACTCTACCAACTGAGCTAATTCCCATTAAAATAAATCTTGAGTTTTGTTCAACAACACAACTATATAACATAGATTAATGGATCATCAGCTACTGGGTGTCAGAAATTTGGTACTTTTGACTTGTAAGTCTTCAGAGGAAACCTGCTATATTTATCCATTAACGGCAAGGGATCTTTTGTATGCACTTTCACATGGTCAGGACAGCACATACCACAGAATTTGGTATACACGGTGTGGGGCACTGGTTGGGATGAGAGGAAAAGAAAACAATCAGCACCTTGTCATTAACGCAGGCACTAATCTAGGATTAAAAAAGTAGAAGAAAGGGGAGAAGTTTGATAAAAAAAAAGAGAAAAAAGAAGAAGAGCAAACAGAACATACATTGGTACATTTTGTGGTATTTTGCCAAGTGGTAAAGCATCCACTTGATGCGCGGTCGGTCTGGGATCGATCCCTGTCGGTGGGCCCATTGGGCTATTTTTTTTGTTCCAGCCAGTGCACGACGACTGGTATATCAAAGGGCTGTGGCATGTACTATCCTCTCTGTGGGTAGGTGCACATAAAAGATCCTTTGCTACTAATGGAAAAATGTTGCGGGTTTCCTTTCTAAGACTATATGTCAAAATGACCATATGTTCGACATCCAATAGCCGATGATTAATAAATCAATGTGCTCTAGTGGTGTTGTTAAACAAAAAAAACTTCGTGTTTCTTCATGTTCCCCCATTATCTAAGTTAGGGGACCAGTTAATCACTCCCCTCAATGATTAATAAATCAATGTGCTCTAGTGGTGTCGTTAAACAAAAAAAACTTCGTTTTTGTCTACTGAACAACTACTGAGGCACAGTTTGCTTGTCATAGCAGACTTTCACTTGTCAGGACAAATGGACAAGTGCTTATTTTGAGCGCTGTGCCAGTGGGTCTACCTAAGGAGATCAGTGAACCATTTGAGAATAAAACATAAAGAAGATAAATGTGTTTCGTTAAAGTGTATTCTAGCCAGGGGCTTGTGAGGTTTTTTATATAAAATCTGTGGTAATGAGGAATTTTCTCTTTTGAAACTTCAGGCCTGTAGGCCATGTCTGTCTCTTACATTTTGTCTCTCTGTTTTGTCTCTCTGTCTGTCTGTCTGTCTGTCTCTTACAGTCTATCTGTCTGCCTGTTACATTATGTCTGTCTGTCTCTTACAGTCTGTCTGTCTGTCTGTCTGTCTGTCTGTCTGTCTGTCTGTCTGTCTTACATTCTGTCTGTCTGTCTCTTACATTCTGTCTGTCAGTATCTTACATTATGTCTGTCTGTCTATCTGTCTCTTACTTTGTGTCTGTCTGTCTGTCTGTCTGTCTTTCTGTTATATTCTGTCTGTCTGTCTCTTACATTATGTCTGTCTATATGTCTGTCTCTTACATTCTGTCTGTCTGTCTCTTACATTCTGTCTCTCTGTCTCTTACAGTCTGTCTGTCTCTTATATTATGTCTGTCTCTTACATTCTGTCTGTCTGTCTGTCTCTTACATTCTGTCTATCTGTCTATCTATGTTTGTATGTATGTCAGTTTGTCTGTCAGTCTGTTTGTCTGTCTGTCTCTTACATTCTTTCTGTCTGTCTGTCTGTCTGTCTCTTACATTCTGTCTGTCAGTATCTTACATTATGTCTGTCTGTCTGTCTGTCTCTTACTTTGTGTCTGTCTGTCTGTCTTTCTGTTATATTCTGTCTATCTGTCTCTTACATTATGTCTGTCTATATGTCTGTCTCTTACATTCTGTCTGTCTGTCTCTTACATTCTGTCTCTCTGTCTCTTACAGTCTGTCTGTCTCTTACATTCTGTCTGTCTCTTACATTCTGTCTGTCTCTTACATTCTATCTATCTATGTTTGTTTGTATGTATGTCAGTTTGTCTGTCAGTCTGTCTGTCTGTCTGTCTCTTACATTCTTTCTGTCTGTCTGTCTGTCTGTCTCTTACATTCTGTCTGTCAGTATCTTACATTATGTCTGTCTGTCTGTCTGTCTCTTACTTTGTGTCTGTCTGTCTGTCTGTCTTTCTGTTATATTCTGTCTGTCTGTCTGTCTCTTACATTATGTCTGTCTATATGTCTGTCTCTTACATTCTGTCTGTCTGTCTCTTACATTCTGTCTCTCTGTCTCTTATAGTCTGTCTGTCTCTTACATTCTGTCTGTCTCTTACATTCTGTCTGTCTCTCTCTTACATTCTGTCTATCTATGTTTGTTTGTATGTCTGTATGTATGTCAGTTTGTCTGTCTGTCTGTTTGTCTGTCTGTCTCTTACATTCTGTCTGTCTGTCTGTCTGTCTGTCTGTCTCTCGTAGAATTTTGATACTGATATAATATTTCATGTTTTTCATTGAATACTTACTTTATTCTACACGCAGTATCTGATACTAGTATTTGATTTTCCTCTTTCGTCATTGGGAAGGGATGTAGACCAGTGGTGAAGAGCTCTAAGATCAATCCCTGTTGGTGGACCCTTTGGGCTATTTCTTGTTGTGGTATGTACTGTCCTGATTGTGGGATGTGGGATAGTGCATATAAAAGATCCCTTGCTACTAATAGAAAAGAGTAGCCCATGGCATGACAGCAACGGGTTTCCTCTCTCATTAGTTTTGAGGTCAATTTTTCTTGTTCCAACCAGTGCACCACAACTGGACAAAGGTCGTGGTATGTGTTTTCCTGTCTGTGGGAAAGTGCATATAAAACATCCATTTCTGCGTAAGGAAAAATGTAGCAGGTTTCTTTTGATGACTATATATCACAATTACCAAATGTTTGATATCTAATTACCAATGATTAATTAATCAATGTGCTCCAGTGGTGTCATTAAACAAAAACAAACTTGAACCATTCAACTGACTGGGCTTTTTTCTCATTCCAACCAGTGCACCACAACTGGATAAAGGCTGTGGTATGTGCTTTCCTGTCTATGGGAAAGTGCATCTAAAAGATCCTTGCTGTATTAGAAAAAATGTAGTGGGTTTCCTCTCTAAGACTATATGTCTGAAATAGCCAATCATTAATAAATCAATGTGCTCTAGTGGTATCATTAAACAATTAAACTTTAACTTTTATTTCTCAGACTACTTTGTTTCTGTGTTTGACATCCAGTAGCCGATGATTATTTAATCAGTGTGCTCTAGTGGTGTCGTTAAACAAAACAAACTTTCGTTTCTGTGTGTCACCGTCTATCTGTCCCTGTGCATGGTTCCATAGCACTGTGATGTATTTTCCTCCTCCTGTTATTTTCATCAAAGCAGATGTTGCTGTCACTGTTAATTAGCGCAAATTGGGTTTTGTCTGTTGATGTTGCCCATGGGTAAATGTCTATGACTACGGGTCAATGGGTGCACGTTTTTTTCTTTCACATTCATCATTATCTGTTGATTTGCTTTTTCATTAACTGCTGGCAGAATGGTTAGTTGTAGAAAGGCAATTTTTAGTTTGTTTTAAAGTTTATAGCATGAGCAATTGGTAACAATGAATAGACTTAGGAACATTCCTGAGTTTGCTGCAATTTGTAAGATGTTATCGACTAACAAAGACTTTTTAACAATTGTAATTACATATCAAATATATTTTCTGCATAAAAATATTAGTGGCTGTATATTAAACGTGTTTCTGATCGTTCTAATATTTGTACTAGGTTAAATTTCATTTTATTTCCTAAAATATTTTTTCGTACGTAGAAAATTATTTGAAGACCAAATCCAGTTTGGACTTCTTATAAATATTAAGACGACCAGAAACACATTGAATATACAGACACTGATATTCCAAACAAGAAAATATATTTAATATGTAAGTTTAATCGTAGAAATATCTTATTAGTCAGAAACATCTTACAATCCAGCAAACTCAGGAATGTCCATTTAATTATATATTTTTTTTTTTTTTTTTCCATTGACTTCTTTTCCTTGAATTTGTTTATTTATTTGTTTATTTTATTTTTTTTTTTTTTTACTTTTTGTCTTTTGATTTTATTCATCTTGACCTTTATCCTTTGACTTTTTTTTTTACTCACCAATTTTTATTGGTCACTTTTGTTTGCTTTTAACAGCTCCTAGCATCATTTTTTTTCTCTCTCTCAATCGATACATTTATTTATTTAACAGTTTTTAGGATAAAATATATTTTTTATTTTGTTTTGCAAATTTTTTTTATATCATATTTTAATAGATATTTTGTTTCTTTTGCATTGTTTAGAATATATTATTTTTATGTTTTCTTTTGCATTTAATTTTTTGTTATATTATGGTATCATATTTATTTTATTGTATATTATTATCTATGTTAGTTTATACCTTGTTTTATATATTTATTATTTTGTAATATTATATTTGTTATATCCTGCAGCCACTGTTTCTTTTGGCCGATTATGATGACCGATTAAAGTGAAGTCATAAAAATATGACTTGTAGCGTTACTTACTGATACGTCGTCGCAAATCTATTGACGTACAATGTAACTGAAATAAATAGATTTTTTTTTTTTCTTAAATTTGTTATGGATTACAGGATAAAGATAATAACTGGTTTATCCTGTATTATTACATATTTATTGTCTGGTTTTATTATTATATGATCATCTACTGTATATTATACCTTGTATAATTATATATTTATTGTCTGGTTTTATTATTATATGATCATCTACTGTATATTATACGTTGTATAATTATATATTTATTGGCTGGTATTATTATATTATTATCTACTCTATATTATACCTTGTATATTATGAATTCACAAGAATGAAGTAAAATTCAATATCAGTGACATATAATGAGCAAACAACTGTATTATCTACAGAATGTTATCCCCTATATTATTACATATTGATTGTATTGAATTATAAATTATCTTCTATATATTACACCTTGTATATTATGAGTTCACAAGAACTAAGTAAAAGTCAACATGAATGACGTATATTGAGCTAATATATAATATAACACTGTATTATTTACAATGTGCTATCTCCTGTATTATTTACAATGTGCTATCCCCTGTATTATCTACAATGTGCTATCCCCTGTATTATCTACAATGTGCTATCCCCTGTATTATCTACAATGTGCTATCTCCTGTATTATCTACAATGTGCTATCTCCTGTATTATTTACGATGTGCTATCCCCTGTATTATCTACGATGTGCTATCTCCTGTATTATCTACGATGTGCTATCCCCTGTATTATCTACGATGTGCTATCTCCTGTATTATCTACAATGTGCTATCTCCTGTATTATCTACAATGTGCTATCTCCTGTATTATCTACAATGTGCTATCCCCTGTATTATCTACCATGTGCTATCTCCTGTATTATCTACGATGTGCTATCTCCTGTATTATCTACAATGTGCTATCCCCTGTATTATCTACAATGTGCTATCTCCTGTATTATCTACCATGTGCTATCCCCTGTATTATCTACGATGTGCTATCCCCTGTATTATCTACAATGTGCTATCTCCTGTATTATCTACAATGTGCTATCTCCTGTATTATCTACAATGTGCTATCTCCTGTATTATCTACAATGTGCTATCTCCTGTATTATCTACAATGTGCTATCTCCTGTATTATTTACAGTGCGTTAAAGGGACATTCCTTAGTTTGCTGCAATTTTTAAGATGTTATAGACTAACAGAGACTTTTCAAGGATTGTAATTACGTATCAAATATATTTTGCTGCATACAATATTAGTGTCTGTATGTTAAACATGTTTCTGATTGTTCTAATATTTGTACCAGGTTAAATTTGATTTTATTTCCTAAAAACTGTTTTTCATACGTACGAAATTATTTGAAGACAAAATCCAGTTTAAGCTTCTTACAAATATTGAGACGACCAGAAACACGTTGAATATACAGACACTAATATTCTAAACAAGAAAATATATTTAATATGTAAGTTTAATCGTAGAAATATTTTATTTGTCGAAAACATCTTACAATGCAACAAACTCAGGAATATCCCTTTAACCCCTATATTATTACATATTTATTGTTTTGTATTATTATATTATCTACTGTATATTATCCCTACATGTGAAGTATAAGTCAACATGAATGACGTACATTGAGCTAATATATAATATAATACTGTATTATCTACAATGTGCTATCTCCTGTATTATCTACAATGTGCTATCTCCTGTATTATCTACAATGTGCTATCTCCTGTATTATCTACAATGTGCTATCTCCTGTATTATCTACAATGTGCTATCCCCTGTATTATCTACAATGTGCTATCTCCTGTATTATCTACAATGTGCTATCTCCTGTATTATCTACAATGTGCTATCCCCTGTATTATCTACAATGTGCTATCTCCTGTATTATCTACAATGTGCTATCTCCTGTATTATCTACAATGTGCTATCTCCTGTATTATCTACAATGTGCTATCGCCTGTATTATCTACAATGTGCTATCTCCTGTATTATTTACAGTGCGTTAAAGGGACATTCCTTAGTTTGCTGCAATTTTAAAGATGTTATAGACTAACAGACTTTTCAAGGATTGTAATTACACATCAAATATATTTTGCTGCATACAATATTAGTGTCTGTATGTTAAACATGTTTCTGATCGTTCTAATATTTGTACCAGGTTAAATTTGATTTTATTTCCTAAAAACTGTTTTTCATACTTACGAAATTATTTGAAGACAAAATCCAGTTTAAGCTTCTTACAAATATTGAGACGACCAGAAACACGTTGAATATACAGACACTAATATTCTAAACAAGAAAATATATTTAATATGTAAGTTTAATCGTAGAAATATTTTATTTGTCGAAAACATCTTACAATGCAACAAACTCAGGAATATCCCTTTAACCCCTATATTATTACATATTTATTGTTTTGTATTATTATATTATCTACTGTATATTATCCCTACATGTGAAGTATAAGTCAACATGAATGACGTACATTGAGCAAACAACTGGAGTCGGTTTGTTCAATACTTTGTTTATTCCCCGTCATTTTATGTACCTTAGTATTGTTTTGCTGTTTTCTCCTCCAATTGATTTCCTACTTAAACACTGAGGATTTTCATTCCTTTCTCCGCCGTCATTGTTTCTTTCCCACATCTGTGGGAGTTAGTACTTTCTGCTGGTTTCTTCCACTTTTCCTTCTTTGTGCAAAATAAGCAGCTGTTGTGCATAAATTGAAAGAAATTGACGTTTCTTATGCGAGAGTGAGGCAAAATTATGCCTGGTTAATGATCCCAATTCATTTGAAATTCAGATGAAAAATCTGCTCATGTCGGTGTATAAAATGGTGTATAATTGCTACGTGTCCAAGGTGTTATTACCATTTGCTATTTTTGACATCTCAACCTTTTGTTTCATGCTGAAATAATATGCAGGAAAATAATGGTATATCCAGAACAACCGGGGGGTGGGGGGTGGGGGGATTTTCGGTTGGGGGTAAAAATTACTTTTTAAGTATACTATTTTAACCTTTTTTAAAAAGACCATCTTGACAATGCAATGTTTTGTTTTATTTTGAAATAATATGCAGGAAAACGATAGTATTTCTGGAACAACCAATGGACATTAAAAATGACTTTTTTAAGTAGACTATTTTAACTTTAAAAAAAATAATAATTAGACTTTTTAAGAAGGCAATTTTGACATAACCTTTTGCAAGAAAATGATGGTATTTCCAGAACAACCGAGGTGCATTAAAAAAGACTTTTTAAATAGACTATTTTAACCTTTTAAAAAATATAATTTTGATTTTTTAAGAAGGAAATGTTGTCATCATAACCTTTTGTTTCATAGCAAAATAATATGTAAGAAAACTATGATATTTTCCAAGCAACCGATGGGCATTAAAATTTTTACATTTTAAAAAAAAGAATATTTTAACCTTTTTAAAAAGATAATATTTATTTTTAAGAAGGCAATTTTGACATCATAACCTTTTGTTTCATGGCGAAATAATATGCAAGAAACTGGTGTTTCCAGAACAACCAAGGGGCATTAAAAATTTACCTTTTTAAATTGACTATTTTATCCTTTTTTCTGTCTACTGTGTATAATCTGGACCTCAGATATCACAACCTCACCATTTAAGGCGAGCTATCGCTCTCACTCCCCATCAACCCCCTAAAACTAGTTCAAGAAGAGTGATTTTAGCTCCCGTAAGCATGTGAATTTATATGGTACCGGTATCAATATTGGGGAAGGAAATGTTTTAGTTAACGACACACTCAACACATTTTAAATACAGTTATATGGTATCAGACATATGGTTAAGGACCACGCAGATACTGAGGGAGGAAACCCGCTGTCGCCACTTCATGGGCTACTCTTTTTTCGATTAACAGCAAGGGATCTTTTAATATGCACCATCCCACAGACAGAATAGTACATATCACAGCCTTTGTTACACCAGTTGTAGAGCACTGGCTGGAACGAGAAATAGCCCAATGGGTCCACCGATGGAAATCGATCCAAGACCAACCGAACATCAAGCGAACCCTTTGCCACTGGGTTACATCCCACCCCTCAATATTAGAGAAGCAATTAATCATTACCCACAATTTTCTGATTAGAAATTGTTTTAAAAAGTGTGTAGTCAAATTAAGGGGTGGGATCTAGACTTGGTGAACCCATTTTCTCATTGGATTATTTCCTGTCCAAACCAGTGCCCCATGACTGGTATGTGCTGTCTTGTCTGTGGGAAAGTGCATATAAAAGATCCCTTGATGTTAAGGAAAAAAATGTTGTGGGTTTTCACTGGAGACTGTGTCAGAATTGTCAAATTGTTCACATCCAGTTGTCAGTAATATATATCAGTGTGTTCTAGTGGTTTCGTTAAACAAATCAAACTTGAACTCTGTAGCCAAATGAGTACAGTGAAACAACTCTAAACTGAACATCAAGAACAAAAAAAATGTTGTTTTTATGGAGTGTCCGGTTTAGAGAGATTTGGTTCTCTACTAATGTTGGAGACATGGAAAACGTCTGGTTTTGAAGGAATTCCAGTTTAAAAATGTCTGGTTTAGAGAGTTTCACTGTATTTCTTAAATACACTGGGGTGGGGGGTGGGGGGGGGGGGGGGGGCACAAAAACTTATTAAAATGTTCAGGGAATGCTGGCCACTTTATATAAACAATATCCAAGCCAGTTCCCTTCTGCAAAGAATATGCAATTTGATACCCTGACACAGTTTGTTTCATGACAATCTAAGGGAAATAATGTTCTTAGTTATTAGATGAGTAAAAATAAAGTTTGTTTTGTTCAACAACACCACTAGAGCATATTGATTTATTAATCATCGGCTATTGGATGTCAAACATTTGGTAAATTTTGACATACAGTCTTAGAGATGAAACCTAAAAATTGTTTTTAATAGTAGCAAGGGATCTTTTATATGCACCATCTCATAGATAGGATAGCACATACCACAGTCTTTGATATAACGAGAACCCAATGGGCCCACTGAAGGGTAGAAATAACTGCTGTAGCTTATCTTATCACATAACAGATAAAATGCAACAATTTGAAGACTCAGTTATTGAGTAGAGTAAATATCTGTTAAATTTCTAACTTCAGCTTCTGTTTTTATGATATGGTACACAGTAGCTGAAATTAACTTGTGTGTGATGTCCTATATTTTTAAAACATGTTTTTCAGTGACATTAACTAAATAATTAAATTTCCGCTAGATTCATTAAAATATAACGTCATTCCATTGGTCTATACCTAGCAACGGAAGTTTGTTCATTTCTCAATGAACGTAAAAATTACGTCGTCAGGGAACGTTATCTGAGGACGACATGTAATGTGGGCAAGTTGTCTTATTGAGTGTTATCGTTTACGGACTAAAAATAATTTGAAATAAAGTATGAATTTCTAGTGTTATTAATAGCAAGTATGATTCAAATTTAATTATAAGTATTGTCTATTATGTAGACCAACTGTCTCTTTTTTCTCCTGGATTGGGGCAGTTAATTGCAAACGGTATCTGAATATAAAAAAAAAAGAAAAAAAAAGTATTATCTATTATTTCTTTTTCGTTCATCTGGGTATGACCAAAAAATAATCTGCAAACACAGTTTATGGATGATCTTTTTTGTACATACCCCGATGAATGTAAAAGAAATAACACAGAGTCCTTAAATGATTAAAAAAAATTGCATGTTTCAAAATATGCACAGTATCTGAGATTGTATTTTATATATATATATATATATATATATAATATATGTATATATATAATATATGTATATATATATACTGGCAAAAACAATTGGTCAGTTCTTGCACTATTATTTTGAACTGTCTTTGTATTTGTATTAATTCCTCCCAACATCTTCGGGATCTGCTGACGGAAATGGCCTCCAACATCAAATTATGAAAATGCAATCATGACTTCGCTGGTACATTCTTCCTTCTTCGTCTTTATTTCGAAATAAACGTGTGATTGATGTTTTTCATCGGTCTTTTCCCCTCTCTTAGCTCATATTTCCGTGAAAACTGATGGTTGGCCAGACATCTGAATCCAATCATGTATCCCATGACCGTGTGAAGACCTTCCATTTTCACTCAAAAACATCGGTCCATCCACCACTCCGTGCCTGAAATTGTTTTTCAATGGTCACGAAGCGAGCGCCGTCCGAACCACAAGAATTGATTAAAACTATAAATTCTCCAAGCATTGTCTTATTGCTCGACAGTGATTCGGAAAAATTGTCGGTGTCCGTCGCAGAGTTTCGTGTGTTTTCCTTATGTGCAAACCTTGTCACACAACTCATCAGGTTGCCCAATTGCTTTAGGGCCTCGTGATTGGTTAATTAATGCAGGAAGTTGTGATTTAGAGCTTGTTGATTGGTCAGGCTAGGATGGGCCATGTTTGAAAATGAGTGGTAATCTTGGTCATAACAGTAGATCATGGTGCAAAGTTTGATCTAGTGCTGACAGTTTCCCGCAAACAAATTGATTTCTCAACAGTAAATTAATGACAATAAAGTTTGACTCAGTTTCTCAAGTTAGACAGTTAAAAGATGATAACTTAATTAAGTTTTATAAAGTTTTATGCAGTATATTTCCTTCATAGAAAAAACCCAGGCTTCACACGCATCATGGAAAACTTGGAAAGTCATGGAATTTGAGATTTAAAAATTTAGGTCTGAAAAATCTGGAAAATTGTGATTTTCAATAAAAAGTCAAGGAAATCATGGAAAATCATAATATTGTTTCCGCCTCTGACTCCACCCTGAAAAAAAAAGTCACCCGGAGATAAACAAATTTCCCCCCAAAATTCTTTATTATCCCCAGAAAATAGGTCATGTCAGGGTTGGGGAGCCCTGAATCATCACCTTACAATATTCTTCCTTTATAAATCTCACCAACACTGGGAATAGAACATTTGCGGAGATAAAATTTTAGTGCATACATAATAATATTTTATGCATACAGTTAATTAGTCATACGACTGGTATTGTAATGTTTTTAGGGCACATTACATTGCAGCGTAATGCATACAACTGAAAAACAGTTAACTGTTCTTTGCCGCCTAAGGCCCAAAACACACAGAAGCTCTAGCCTGCATCTGGGATGGCGAGTATGGTACCAGTCGAAAATGAAACGCACTCTGTATCGAAAATGACAAAGCACAACGTTTCTTTGCTGGTGCGAACTACAGATCTGGGCCCATATTTTCGAAGCCATCTTGGCGCTACGAAATCGTAAAACCATCATAAGTTGTGACATCACTACAGCACACGCCATAATGACGTCATAGTTTACGATTTCGTAGGCTAAGATAGCTTCGAAAATACGGGCCCTGGGCCCCATTCCACAAAACGACCTTAGCACTACTATCGTCGTAAATACCTACCAACACGACCGTAGCTTACTATCGTCATAATTTACTGTGAAAATTTACAATAGGTACGAGGCAGTTGTAAGCCACTAACGTAGCTGTCAAATGGCAGTTAAATGATGATTTGGTAATTTTCGAAGAAGGATACTAACTTTTTGTATAAAAATGGATCTAATATACAGCAAATACCTTTTATAGAACTCGGCGTTCGATGAAAAAACATTCTAGGCTATACGACTTTTACACGAAAATACGGGAGATAACTCTTATGTCTTATGCATTCGGCAATTATCGCT
Organism: Gigantopelta aegis; assembly: GCF_016097555.1. Lineage (NCBI taxonomy): Eukaryota > Metazoa > Mollusca > Gastropoda > Neomphalida > Peltospiridae > Gigantopelta > Gigantopelta aegis. The sequence goes on along the minus strand of NC_054705.1, from coordinate 34,163,203 downwards.
TAGCAAATAAACTGACAAAGTTACTTCATGGATGTCTGATACCAATGAATACATCTAAGATGTTCCGAAAAGTCGGTAACCAATTCATTATTTAACCAATTCGTATTTCTTCATAAAGAATATTTTAATCATTAAAGGAGTACTTATGACTACCATAAGGTTGCTTTTTGGAACGGCTGTAAAGTTTACGGTGCCAGTTGTAAAATTCACCCGTAAGTCACTACAATTAACCTTAGCTAGAATTAATTCCTGGAACAGGGCCCAGGCGACGATGATATAAAACATGCGTTACATTTTCACACTGCCCGACTGGCAGCTGCAGCTTGTGCTTGCTGTATTTTTCTCAATAAACAATAGGAAAGATCTATATCAATCAAAGTAGGATGCTTATAATTATTGCAGACCTGTCAACCTTTAGTCAAGAGAAAGCAGGAGGTGTGTGTTGAAAAAGAAGGAGATTTTGTCAAAAAGCAGAAGATTTTTAAATTCACACAATTTAACCCAAAATTGCAAGATTTAAAAAAAACATTATTACAATAATATTGTTGGTGTTTACAGAAGAAACTGTATCTAAAAATATGAGCGCAGTCTATATATATTAAAAACACATAAGACTTACAGATCCAGACGTCAAAATGCATGATGTCTTTGCCAGACCAAGATCCAGCATTGGTGTGTTTTGGGCCTAAACTGATTTTAGCAGTGATATTACTGTTTTAATACAAATATCCGCATGTACATTGTGTATAAGTTCATCACTGAAATGTAAGCGATAATCATATGGTCATGGAATTGTGTTATTTCGGTCATGGAAAAGTCATAAAAAAGTCATGGAAAATCAACTTGAAAAACGTGTATTTCCTTTACATTCATCCAGATGATTTTGTTGTGTTCATACCCTGATGAACGTAAAAGAAATAACAGACAACCCTTAATTATATCAAATTAAATATGATTTAAATAAAATGAAATAAAATTCTTAACATTAAAATGTTACATAAATTTATAAATAAAACCATCAGTGTATTAAATAGCATAACCACAGACTAATTTTACTCTAAACTAAAGAGAATAAATAAAACCACTAGCAAATAAGTTCAAATTCAGTTTTCTTAGTGAAATAAAAAACAAAAACAAAATATGCTCCAATTAGACATGATAATTTTCTATTTAACAAGGGGCCATCCATATAGTAAGTAGGCACAAAATCTGGAGGTTTTGACAGACACCCCCACCCACCCCCCCAAATGTACATCTTTTGTATGTTTGGTCTTTACCTCCTTCTAACTGGAGTGTGGGCATACATAGTTCTTTTACACTGAAAAATACATTGTGTACAATTAAGAGTATTATGTAGGTACACTGTCAACAAATCCCCCTCCCCTGCATGCTCTCCGTACAGAATACTCAACCCCCCTACCCTACCCTCCTCATGGTACATACTTTATTGATGGCCCCTAAACTGTTGTATTGCCGTAATCTTGTTTTTGATATGCCTTAGTGTTAACAAACTAGATTATGTCCCTTTAAGAGTATTGTGTAGGTACTCTGTCAACAAATCCCCCCCTCCCCTGCATGCTCTCCATACAGAATACTCAACCCCCCCTACCCTCCTCATGGTACATACTTTATTGATGGCCCCTAAACTGTTGTATTGCCGTAATCTTGTTTTTGATATGCCTTAGTGTTAACAAACTAGGGTATGTCCTTTAAGAGTATTGTGTAGGTACTCTGTCAACAAATTCCTCCCTCCCCTGCATGCTCTCCGTACAGAATACTCAACCCCCCCTACCCTCCTCATGGTACATACTTTATGATGGCCCCTAAACTGTTGTATTGCCGTAATCTTGTTTTTGATATGCCTTAGTGTTAACAAACTAGATTATGTCCCTTTAAGAGTATTGTGTAGGTACTCTGTCAACAAATCCCCCCCTCCCCTGCATGCTCTCCATACAGAATACTCAACCCCCCCTACCCTCCTCATGGTACATACTTTATTGATGGCCCCTAAACTGTTGTATTGCCGTAATCTTGTTTTTGATATGCCTTAGTGTTAACAAACTAGGGTATGTCCTTTAAGAGTATTGTGTAGGTACTCTGTCAACAAATTCCTCCCTCCCCTGCATGCTCTCCATACAGAATACTCAACCCCCCCTACCCTCCTCATGGTACATACTTTATTGATGGCCCCTAAACTGTTGTATTGCCGTAATCTTGTTTTTGATATGCCTTAGTGTTAACAAACTAGGGTATATCCCTTTAAGAGTATTGTGTAGGTACTCTGTCAACAAATCCCCCCGTCCCCTGTATGCTCTCCGTAAATAATGCCCACCCCACCCCCCATACCCTCCTCACAATGTACATACTTTATTCATGGCCTACTAAATTGTTTTATTACCTTAATCTTGTTTTTTTTAAAATTCTGTTGTTTTGTATTTGTTATGTATTTTTAAGTTTTAATGTAACATTTTGCAAAATTTCAGTCTGTTAATGTTATAATAATTCAAGTTAAACTATTTTTTCATTGTGTTTAGACTTGCATCACAGGATCGAACCACCTCAGTAGATTCATTCAAGTGATTGGGGTTTTTTCATTCCAACCAGTGCACCACAACTGGTCAAAGGCTGTGGTATGTGCTTTTCTGTCCGTGGGAAGTGCATATAAAAGATCCCTAGCTGCATTAGGAAAAATGTAGCAGGTTTCCTCTGATGACTACGAATCAGCATTACCAAATGTTTGACATTCAATAGCCGATGATTAATTAATCAATGTGCTCTAGTGGTGTCGTTAAACAAAACAAACTTTAATCTTATTTTTTAAAATTATGTTCTTTTGTATTTATTCTGTATTTTTAAGTTTCAATGCAATATTTTTAAAATTTTAACTTTATTGTAATTCCATCAAGTTAAACATTTTTTTAATCGTGTTCAGTTTACTTTACTTAATTTCTGTCCATTCTTCGTGCATCAGGTTGTAAAAAGACTACATCAGATTCCACTTTCCAAACAACCCGTTGCAATAAAGGGTAATGAAATTATTTTTCTGACAGGAAATATTTGCTGATCACTTATCTTAATTTGCCAGATTTTTGCCATGCCATTAACAACGCATTTCTGCGTATGTGTTCATTGTATTGGTGATCACATGCGCTACAAGCCACAATTAATCTAATTGTTCCGCTTTCACACACCTTTAAATTATTGAGTGTAGATATTGGAAAAAGGATTAGCAGTTGTTTTCGTACATACCCCATAAAACAAACAAAACGCACACACTCCAGGTTATAAATTCGTAACTGGAAGCACACTCAGGGGACTTGAAATGAAAGACCGCCGTCCATCGCTTACGACGAGCTGTTATGTTCCTTGAAAAGTCGGGCCGAAATTAATTTTTCCAAAATCGTGGGAAGCATATTGTGGCCGACCTTTTATATCCCTGGAGAAGATGGGTTCAAAAGTACACTTGTTCTGGCGTGAGCTTGGAACATTGCATGAACCAATAAACTTTTTGCTGTTTACGATAGTTCTATTGATTTTTTTTAACATGGCCAGTACACAGCAATTGGAATGATGGGTTCTTTGGACGCATGTTTGCAGTGACCACTGATGAGGTTGGAGAGATTGATGAGCAACAATGACCACTGGTCAAGGATGTTGAATTTTTTTTTCCATCTCGATGGCTGGATTAAGAGCTGTGGGCGACCGTTTGTGCAGTGTAATAAAATCTATATTTATTAACGCTTTCACAAAATCCATTTTGCAGTTTGGCGAAATCTAATTTGTTAGCTAATTGCATGAAATAGGTTATCCAATTTTTTTTCTATGTGGTCAGTATTGAATTTGGCGGTTTTTTCTCTAAGAAGGAACGATCAAATAAAGAGTTTTTGATATATCTTGAAAATATGTAGTTATTAGTACTCTCACAAAATGCATTTTGCTGTGCAGTACAATCTAATTTGTTAGCTAATTGCATGAAAAAAGTAATTGCATGAAAAAAAGGTTCTCCTTTTTATTCTGTGTGTTCATCCATCTGTCCGTCCGTCTAACCCACATATAGTTTTCTCTACCATTTTTCGCACTGCCTTGAGATATTGAGCTGAAATTTTGTGTAAAGATTTATCATTTAGAGTTAAAGATTAAGTTTTACTTTTATGAGGATTTACCCATTTTCGACAGAATTGTGGCCCTTGGACTTAAGAGATATGAAAATTTGTCTTGCACAATAGGGGGTACATGTATTCCTTTAACAGGACTCATGTTTTTCTATGTGGTCAGTATTGAATTTGTGTGTTGTTTACTCTTTGAAGAGTAAATTAATTACTGTTTAAAAAAAAAAATAAAGCAACAATAAAATTGAAGTTTTGGATATTACAATGTGAGTGGAAGAATAAATTATTGCAAAAACCAAACAAACAAAAAACCAAGAAAATTAATATTTATGTTTTTGATACTTTAATGTCGTTGAATTTTGGGCAAAACATTGAAACTTCTATATTTATTTGCATTTAAACAAAAGCTGTTCAGTGAAATCTAATTTGGTAACTACATTGCAATTGCGTGAAATAATTTTTTCAACTTTTTGTCTTGAATTTGATGGGGGGGGGGGGGGGTGTTCTATAAAAAAACAAGTTTGAAATTTTTATATACATGTACCTTGGCAATTAAACTTATTGGAGCTTTCGTAAAATCCATTGAAAACTAATTTATTAGCTAATTGCATGAAATAGGTTACCGTATCCTTTTTCTTTGTGTGGTCAGTATTGAATTTGTTTGTTATTTTCTCTTTGAAGAATAAAGCATTGTTTAAAAAACCACAGAACAATACAATTAGAGTTCTTTATATTATAAAGTTCATGAATTTGGGGGAAATTTAACCTTGAAAATATATATTTATTGGCACATAATACAACAAATCTGTTTTTACAGTTTAGCTAATTGCATCAAATGCATTATCTTTTTTTTTTATGTGGTTTGTATTGAATTTGTAGAGGGTTTTTTTTATATTATAAAGTTCATGAATTTGGGGGAAATTTAATCTTGAAAATATATATTTATTTTCACTTAATACAACAAATCTGTTTTTACAGTTTTCCTATGTGGTTTGTATTGAATTATTTTTTTCTCTGCAAAAGAACAATGAAATTGGAGGTGTTTTTTTACATACCTTAAAAAATCTGTATTTATTAGCACTTTCTCAAAATCCCTTTTGCAAATTGGTATAATATAATTTGTTAGCTAATTGCAAGAAATGTGTTATCCTGTTTTTTCCTATGTGGTTGTATTGAATTTGTTGTTTTCTCTTTGTAAAACAAAAAAACAACAGAACAATGAAATTGATGCATTTATTATAAAAAAAAAGAAAAAATTGGGGGGGGGGGGGTACCTTGAAAATAAATATTTAATAGCACTTATACAACATCTATTTTGCAGTTCATTGAAAAAAAAAAAATTGTGGTTATTAGTGAATTTATTTTTTCTTTCTGTGAAGGAACAATAAAATAGTAGGCGTTTTTAAATATATATTTTTTTAAATTTGTAGTGTTCATGAATTTGGCATAAACCTTTAAAATCTATATTCATTAACACTTTTTCAAAATTTATTGTGCAGTTTGGAAACAAAATTTGTCAGCTAATTGCAAAAAGTATGTTATCCATTTTTGTTTATATGTGATAAGTATTGAATTTATCGTTTTTTGTCTTTGAAGGATAAATTATTGTAAGACGTGAAACAATAATAATTGGAATTTGTTTTATATTAGCATAAAATTAATTTTACAGTTCATTGACATGCAAGTTGTTGACTAATTGCATGAATTTCTTTTCTTTTCTTTTCTGTGTTCAGTATTGAATTTGAGAGAGAAAAAACTCTTGTTTAAAGGATAAGTTATTGCAAAAACTGAAACAATAAAATTTGGTGTTTCTGATATTTTAAGTGTCCTTGACTATGGGCAAAAACTTTAAAATAATATTGATTTAGATTTTTTTTAAATAGCTAGTGCTGAATTTTTTAATTTTTATTATTTTATAAGGACTGAGAAATAAAGTTTAAAGTTGATGGATGTTTTAGTGTCTGCATTGTAAAAAGGTCAAAACTTGGTTTTCTGAAAATGTTAAAACTTGATATTTTTAAAAGGTTAAAACTTGGTATTTTAAAAATGTTAAAAGTTGATATTTTGAAAAGGTTAAAACTGGGTATTTTGAAAAGATCAAAACTTCATGTTTTGAAAAGGTCAAAACTTGGTATTATAAAATGGTCAAAACTTGGTATTTTGAAAAGGTCAAAACTTGGTATTTTGAAAAGGTCAAAACTTGGTACATGTATTTTGAAAAGGTCAAAACTTGGTACATGTATTTTGAAAAGGTCAAAACTTGGTACATGTATTTTGAAAAGGTCAAAACTTGGTATTTTGAAAAGGTCAAAGCTTGGTACATGTATTTTGAAAAGGTCAAAACTTGGCATTTTTAAAAAGTCAAAACTGATATTTTGAAAAGGTAAAAACTTGATAAATATTATTTAGAAAATGTCAAAACTTTGTATTTTGAAAAGGTCAGCAGTTGATGTTTTGAAAATGTCCTTGGAAGATATAGTGTTATCACCATCTTGACTAACAGTATGTCCAGTGTTGTTTTTGGTGTTAGTGTATTTCATATGGTCAACCAGCAGTTAAGTTAGTGTTAACACTATCTTGACCAACAGTGGTAAGAAAGAAATTCATTTTCTGTATGTCCAGTGCTTTTTCGGTGTTAATGTATTTCATGTGGTCAACACCTTGGAACATAAAAGTGTTTTCACTATCTTGACCAGCAGCTAGTGGTCAAGAAAGAGATTCATTTTCTGTATGTCCAGTGCTTTTTCAGTGTTGGTGTATCTCGTATGGTCAACAGTGAGTAAAACGGCTTTTATTGATTTTCAAAGAATCTTACATCTTAACATCTGTCAAGATGGCTTCCTGATATTATTGTGTATTGTTTTTGTTGCATTTCCCTCCAGTTGGTGCTCCGGCCACCACTTCCTGTCACCTCATTGTGGCTGGAGCTGATGACCGGGCTGGTGTTAAAGCCTGATGACAGTTGTGTGGTGCCATCAATAAGTTAAAATAACAAACAGACGGTCCATGAATAAGTTGAGTGCATGTATTACGATCGTCATACACACTGCTCGGTAGACTTAACTCATTTCTCATTTCTCATTGTTTGGGCTTTGACGTTTGGCGTTTGACATTGTTTTTAACACACCAACCTTGAACAGTCTCATCCTAATTAAAATATGCTTGACCTGTCCTCACTCATTACCATGTGATAAGTACACAGGGCTCGAAACGGTCTGTGGCCTGGTCGCCAAATGAAAGAAAGAAAGAAAGGAAGAAATGTTTTATTTAACGACGCACTGAACATATTTTATATAGAGAATAACTAGTTAAAGACGTCAGATATCTGCTTTATCCTGTGAAGGTAAGAATGGGAAAATTTCTCATTCAGTCTGAACAAAATAAAGTAGATGTCCAACACCATTAACTAGTTATTATCTTTATCCTGCAAACCATAAAAATTAAGGGGAAAAGCTATTATTTCTGTTATTTCTGCCACATTGTACGATCACCTAGAGGTCAAATGAGCAATTGTCTAATGTAGCTATGCGTGTGACGTCATATGAGTGACGTCTGCTAGTATACGTTTATGACTTTGCTTTAATCAGTCGTCATAATCTGTTAATAGAAACAGTGGTTGCTGGATAAATACAGTTATATGGCGTCAGACATATGGTTAAGGACCACACAAATATTGAGAGAAGAAACCCGCTGTCGCCACTTCATGGGCTACTCTTTTCGATTAGCAGCAGGAGATTATTTATATGCACCATTGCACAGACAGGGTAGTATATACCACAGCCTTAGGAACGAGAAATAGCCCAATGGGCTCACCGACAGGGATCGATTCCAGACTGACCGCCCATCGAGTGAGTGCTCTACCACTGGGCTATGTCCCGCCCTGGTTGCCAAATGTGACCAATGTCCCATTTGGGCAGCTTAAATATTAAAAAATAATGGCGTTAGTGACGATCTTCTTTAGAGCTGTAACATACGAGCCACTATTAATATTTATATTGAATATATTTATCCACATTATAACATATGAGCCACTAATATTTGTATTGAATATATTTATCCACATTATAACATATGAGCCACTAATATTTGTATTGAATATATTTATCCACATTATAACATATGAGCCACTATTAATATTTGTATTGAATATATTTATCCACATTATAACATATGAGCCACTGTTAATATTTGTATTGAATATATTTATCCACATTATAACATATGAGCCACTAATATTTGTATTGAATATATTTATCCACATTATAACATATGAGCCACTAATATTTGTATTGATATATTTATCCACATTATAACATATGAGCCACTAATATTTGTATTGAATATATTTATCCACATTATAACATATGAGCCACTAATAATTTTATTGAAATATTTATCCTCATTAAAATCTTGCTCGTGCTTTATCTTGTCTTACCATAATTTGCCAGCATCCATTATTATTTTGGGGGCCACCATATTTTTTGGTGAGTTTCGAGCCCTGGGTACAGTGCAGTAGGTTATTCATTGGAATGGAGGACTTTTAGACCCGAATTTACAAAGCCTGTAATTCCCGACATTCCTGAGTTTGCTGCATTGTAAGATGTTTCCGACTAATAAAATAGTTCTACGATTAACTTACATATTAAATATATTTTCTTGTTTAGAATATCACTGTCTGTATATTCAATGTGTTTCTGGTCATCTTAATATTTGTAAGAAGCCCAAACTGGATTTTGTCTTCAAATAATTTTGTACGTACGAAAAAAAAATATTTTAGGAAATAAAATGAAATTTAACCTAGTACAAATATTAGAACGATCAGAAACATTTTTAATATACGGCCACTAATATTTTATGCAAAAAAATTATATTTGATATATAATTACAATCGTTAAAAAGTCTGTTAGTCGATAACGTGTTAAAAATTGCAGCAAACTCAGGAATGTCCCTTTAAACATTGTAAAAACATGTGCTTGCACGTACGCATGTCAAAAACAGGCTTCGTACATTTGGTCCTTAATTACAATTATTTGGTTTACAATTTGGAACCCAAAATACAGTCTTTAATTCTTTCTGATTTATTGAAATACAAGCTCAATACAAGCTGGGCAAATTGTTATATTTTATTTTTAACCTGAATTCAAAGTAGTTTACTTTCAATTTGAAACAATAGTCCGTCCCATCCTCCTACAAAAATGTTTGTTTTGTAAATAATTTCACTTAGGTTTGACGTGTAAAGTAAGTGTTTTAAAAAAAAAAAAATTACAATTTTTTGGTTTGTAAGAAGAAAATTAAAGTGTTTTGGGGGAAAAAATTTTTTTACATTTTGTTTGATGTAAGAAGATAAGTAAAAGTGTTGTTGTTTTTTTGTGGGGGGGATTACACATTTTTGGTTTGATGTAAGAAGAAAAGTAAAACTGTTTTGGAAATAACCAAAACAAATACTATTTTTGTGTGCAGTTTAAAAATCAATCTGTTCAGAAATAAATAACTTGTAGTAAATTTGATAGTATGAGAAAAGGCATTCCCCATTACAGAATGAATGAATATTTAACGACACCCCAGTACAAAAAATACATCGGCTATTGGGTGTCAAACTATGGTAATGCAAACAAATAAGGTGATGATCAACATCAATATAAAAATTCAAGATTTAAATAAAAACAGTGTAAAAAAACTGTGCAAAAATACAAATATCACAGATAGATACTGACTTTTACTCAAAATTTTAATTTTGTGCTGTATTGGCCATTCTCAAAGAGAATGTTACACCCCTGCACCACGGTGAGGTTACAGCACACGCAGGGGACTCAAAGAGAATGTTACACCCCTGCACCACGGTGAGGTTACAGCACACTCAGGGGCCCCGTTACAGATGCACTGTATAACTGTTCCTTTTTTAATATTGTAATATTTGTATTTTGTACATTGCATTCAAAGTTTTATTGTGAACCAGAAATACAATATATAACTCTTTTTTTTTTCTTTTTTATTGAAATACAAACCCAGTACAATCTAGATAAATTTTAATCTTCTTATTTTTATACAACATTAAAAAAAAAATATTTTGTTTAACCAGAAATATAGTTTAAAAATAAACTACAATCTTTTACTAGTAATTTGCTTTTAAACTTTTATGCATATTTCCACTAAGAATATTTTTATCTTTCCTTTATGAAAAAAAAGTTTGTTTTGTTTAACATCACCACTAGAGCACATTGATTTATTAATCATCGGTTATTGGATGTCAAACATTTGGTAATTTGACATATAGTCTTAGCGAGGAAACTGACTACATTTCATTTCATTTCAACTTATTTCCATGCTCATATTCAATTAAGGTTCAAGTACACTGTCCTGGGCACACACATCAGCTATCTGAGCTGTCTGTCCGGGGTTAGTTGTTAGTTGTTAGTGAGAGAGAAGAGGGTGGAGTGGTCTTACACCTACCCATTGAGTCGCTAAAACTCGCTCTGGATTGGAACCGGTACCGGTCTGCGAACCCTGTACCTACCAGTCTTATGTCCGATGGCTTAATGACAACACCACCGAGGCCAGTTTATTAGCGTTAAAGTAGATCAGAATAAAAATATTTAAGTGGAACAAAATTTATTCTTGTAAATTTGTAAATTAATTTATTAATAAAAAATTATAAACGTTTTTTTTTTTTTTTTAATTATAGATGTTAATGTTATCTAAAAACTACCCCAGTCCTTGGAGTTCTTCAGGGAGGGGGTTGGGAGAGAGGTTTGGTATTTTTATGAAACACTCAAATAACTTATATGTCTCTAGATCCTGCAAAGTGTCTCATATGTTTTTTCTTCTTGCGGTGAATGCAAAATTTTTACAGAAATATAATGTTTAAATAATTATGTTGATGCCAAAGCACAACAGAATTAAAACGTCTAAATTAACAGATCATTGCCAAAGTAGAACAAACAACAGCAAAAAATCTAAATTTCCAAATTCATATGTTAAACAGAGGATACTCCCCAGGTGTCTTGTGATATCATAATTTATTAGCACGAGTTTTGATAAAAGTATGAAATCCGAGGCTTGCCGAGAATTTTTACACTTTTATCAACGAGTGCTGATAAAGTAACATATCAGTGGTAAAGTAGAAAAAAAATCCAAATTCATATATGTTAATGTAAAGTAGTAGTGTAAAGTGCCAAAATAGAAGGAAAATCTAAATTTCTAAATTCTTATGTCAATGTAAAGTAATTTATTAGTGCCAAGGTAAAATTATTTTTTTAATTTCCCAATTCATATGTTAATGTAAAGTAACATATCAGAGCCAAAGTAGAACAAACATTTTATGTAAAGTAACATATCAGAGCCAAAGTAGAACAAACATTTTATGTAAAGTAACATATCAGAGCCAAAGTAGAACAAACATTTTATGTAAAGTAAAAATCAGAGCCAAAGTAGAACAAACATTTTATGTAAAGTAACGTATCAGAGCCAAAGTAGAACAAACATTTTATGTAAAGTAACATATCAGAGCCAAAGTAGAACAAACATTTTATGTAAAGTAACATATCAGAGCCAAAGTAGAACAAACATTTTATGTAAAGTAACATATCAGTGCCAAAGTAGAACAAACATTTTATGTAAAGTAACATATCAGTGCCAAAGTAAAAAAAAAACCCACTCACATTTTTAAATTCATATGTTCATTTAAAGTAATATATCAATGTCAAAGTTGAAAAATTAAAATTTAAAATTCATATGTTAATGTAAAGTTACCTATCTATACTAAAAGAGAACTGAATTAAACTGAGGCCATCAAAAAAAAGGTGGAAGTTAGTCCGCCTCTCAGACAATGGTAAGTCTCAACAAGTCTTCTGTCAAAACAGAAAAAGAAAATTTCTAAATCCATTTGTTAATGTAAAGTAACCTATCCATGCTAAAACAGAACCAAATTAAACTGGGGCCAGCACAAAGAAAGATGGAAGTTAGTCCACTGAAAATAATAAGTCTTGACAAATAAAATTTCTAATTCCATATGGTTAATGTGAAGTAACTTATCCATCTTAAAACAGAACCAAATTAAACTGGGGCCATCAAAAAATAAGAAGAAAAAAGGTGGAAGTTAGTCTGCCTCTCTGAAAATAAAGTCTTGACAATTAAAATTTCTAAATCCATATGGTTAATGTAAAGTAACCTATCCATGCCAAAAATGAACCAAATTAAACTGGGGCCATCAAAACAAAAGGTGGAAGTTAGTCCCCCACTCTGAAAATAGTAAGTCTTGACAATTAAAATTTCTAAATCCATATGGTAATGTAAAGTAACCCATCCATCTTAAAACGGAACCAAATTAAACTGGGGCCATCAAAAAAATAAAATAAAAAGGTGGAAGTTAGTCCCCCTCTCTGAAAATAATAAGTCTTGACAAATAAAATTTCTAAATCCATACGGTTAATGTAAAGTAACCTATCCATCTTAAAACTGAACCAAATTAAACTGGGGCCATCAAAAACAAAAGGTGGAAATTATACAATAATATAAGTCAACAATTAAAATTTCTAACTCCATATGCTATTGTAAACCAATATATCATTGTCAAAGTAGAAAAAGAAAAATTCAAAATCCATATGTTACTGTAAAGTAACCTATCCCTGCTAAATTAAACTTGGTCCATCACAAAAAAGGTGGAAGTTAGACAATAATAAGTCTCAATTAAAATTTCTAACTCCATATGCTATTGTAAACCAATATATCATTGTCAAAGAAGAAAAAGAAAAATTCAAAATCCATATGTTAATGTAAAGTAACCTATTCCTGCTAAATTAAACCAGGTCCATCACAAAAAAAAAAGGTGGAAGTTAGTCCCCCTCTCGGACAATAATATGTCTCGACAAGTGCGGTAATTACGCACAATGCTTGCCAACAGAAAAAACACTTGAGTAGGACATATATCCACTGCTGGCGGGGCCACGTTGCCTGCTTGCTTCGAAATCGCAAGAAAGATATGAAGCAAAGCCTATAATTTTCATGTTAAAGTCGTCGTTTCCAAATTAAAGCGATATATTGTGTGTGCCCATCAGGCATGAAAACTGACCACTCGAACCGAAAGCTTCAAACATATCCCAGAGCACTGATGCAGAATAAGGGGGTCTGAATCAATAAAGGAAATACTTGTGGCTGGTTTGCAACCATTAGTGGGATCTTTCATACTTTAATATGCTTAATATTACACCAGGTACACACACACACACACACACACACACACACACACACACACACACAGACACTCACACACAGACACACACACAACACACACGCACACACACAGACATATATGCACACACACACAGACACACAAATACACACACACAAATAGACATTCACACACACACACACTTGCACACACACACAAAGACACAAACACACAGATACACACACATACTCACACAGAGAGACACACACACACATAGACACACACACACACATAGACACACACATACACAGACAGAGACACACACAGACAGACAGACAGACATACACACGCAGAGAGACAGACACAGAGAGACATGTGCACAGACACACATACACTTGCACACACACACACGTGTGCACGCACACACACACACACACTCGCGCGCACACACACAGACACACTCACACACACACTCACACACTCACACACAAACACTCACACACACACAGTCCCCGTTAATGTCCTTGGCCCCATTCCACGAAACGATCTTTGCCCTAAGATCACCTTAAGTGTATAACTACTGTATGGACTTAAGGTGATCTTAGTGCTAAGATCGCTTTGTTGGACGGGGCCCTGGTGTATAATGTCATGAGGGTAAATGTTTAAATAAAACAAACTCATGATAATTCTTCAGTCATCATCTTATATCATTAAATAATTTGTATTATTTTATTCATGTTCCGTAACAAAATTAATACAGAATTTAATGATATTCTTGAAGTTTTTCCTAAAATGTAAAATTCACTTCTTACTGTATAATTTCTCTAAATAATTTAATTTTATAAATTTTATTTAGCATTTAATTAAGACATAATTAAAACAATTACACATAATTTTTGCCTTTTTTTTTCTGATAATAAAAATAAATTATATTTTCTGCTGTTGTTTTTTAAAGGGACATTCTTGGCTTTGCTGCACTTTTTAAGATGTTATCGACTTACAGAGACTTTTTAATAATTGTAATTACATATCAAATATATTTCTCTGCATAAAATATTAGTGGTTGTATATTAAACGTGTTTCTGATCATTCTAATATTTGTACTTGGTTAAATTGCATCTTATTTCCCAAAATCCAGTTTGGGCTTCTTACAAATATTAAAATGACCAAAAACAAACTGAATATACAGACACTGATATTCTAAACAAGAAAATATATTTAATATGTAAGTTTAATCGTAGAAATATTTTATTAGTTGGAAACATCTTACAATGCAGCAAACTCAGGAATGTCCCTTTAATATTTTATTTGTGTTATTTCATGTTTGTTTAACCAAATAAACAGTAAGAAAGATATATTTGATGTAATTAAAACCATATAATAAGGTAGTGATTTCCTTTTGTATTAATTAGCAAGTTTAGTTGTATAAATTAATTTTTGATTAACCAAATAAACAGGAAAATAGGTATATTTGATGTAATTAAAACCATATTATAAGGTAGTGATTTCTTTTGAGGATAATAAACGTTTTTAAAAAATGAAAAACAAAACTAAAATAATGAAATCACCTTGTTATTTATAATACCGGTAGTTAACCACTTGATCATTATTGCTTTTTCTTGTTTTTTGGACATTAAAAAAACCAAAGAAAGTTTTGATTGAAAAAGTAGTTTTATATATATATATATATATATACAGTGAAACACCTCTAAACCTCTAATATATATATATATATATATATATATATATATATATATATATATATATATATATATATATATATATATATATATATTTAGAGAATAACTAACGAACTACGAGGAATTATGAATTATCTGTCCCGAGTGAATGAATGTTGTAAACCTGAGCCTTTGGCGAGGGTTTTACAACATTCATTCACGAGGGACAGATAATTCATAATTCCTCGTAGCGAGTTGGTTATTCTCTTTATTACCCATTGTCAATTTTAACTGATTTTTAATGTAAAAATTCCTCTGGAGTCTACAACATCAGCCATTACGTGATATAATCTTACGTGCATTACATGACGTAATGTAAATGACGTCATAGCATAACGGCATTCTCTTTACAGCCAAATGTTTACAGTACAAAATAATACAACTGTATTTGCATTTGAAAATAATTATTTTTATATATTATTAAAGCCACTGCTTATGAATATATACCGTTTCATGTTTACGAAACAAATGAGTCCATTTGTTTTTGTAAATCTTTGTAGATCGTATAACGTATGTATAATCTGACTCATGAATGAAAAAATTATATGAATGAAAGTGAAGTTCCGGCCATGGCAAGCAACTAACCAAACGTCGTGCTTTTAAAGCCAGCCAATCAGTGGCTGTAGAAGCAATCTGCACACAGTGCAGAGATCGAAAAAATATTACCCCGTATATTTGAGCCCATATGGGTAATAAATATATATAAATATACACACAAGCAGACTGGGCACAAGTTATGCAACTTATGAAGCTCTCTCTTAATTACAAACATTAAAAATAGTAAGTAATGGAGGTGGTGAAAAACGATTTAATAAACTGAAAGGACAGAAAAGGAAAAGAAAAGAAATAAAAGTAATCGATGGTTTAATTTTATTCTTTATTAACATTTTATCTTATCAGACGGCCCAACTTGTAAGTACTAACTATATAATAGTAAAAGAAAACAGTTACATGTATATTGTGCCACATTTGAATTGATAATAATTCTATGCAGTTTTAATCCAGTTTGGAAAAAAAAAAAAAGAGAATTTCACTTTTAGGCTGTTTCTCATTCCAGCCAGTGCGCCATGACTAGTATATTTAAGTCTGTGGTATGTGCTATCCTGTCTGTGGCATGGTGCATATAAAAGATCCCTTGCTACTAATGAAAACAAATGTACTGGGTTTTACTAGTCTAAGACTATATGGCAGAATAACCAAATGTTTGATATCCATTAGCCGATGATTAATAAATCAATGTGCTCTAGTGGTGTCGTTAAACAAAGAAAACTTTCGACTTTTTTTTTAGTTTTTCTCATTTCTGGAAGAAAACAAACCAAGAATGGTGTACAAAAACTATGCCATGACATCCCAGCCCCATTATAGATGGCTTTTTCTCTTCGGTCTCCACTTTGCAATTTTGTAGCCAAATCACATTTCTGCATTCGCAAACAAGATTAATAGATAATGGGCAGCACCCTATTTCCATGTTAAAGTCCTAATTTTGCTACCTAAATTGGCTTTTTGGCCGTATCAGGATGTCCTTTACCAATGCGACCTTGCGGCCCAGTCTCTTTGAAAAGAGTGGCGTTCAAAACACCAGTCGAGACAAATGAACCGAACTGTGAAGAAGACGAGATTTTCAGTAAATTTAAAGCTACAGTGTTGAGATTCTTGTTTTTTTAAGACGAGATTTTCAGTAAATTTCAAGCTACAGTGTTGAGATTCTTGTTTTTTTAAGACCAGACTTTCTGTAAATTTAAAGCTACAGTGTTGACATTATTCTTTAAGACCAGATTGTTGGTAAATTTAAAGCTAGAGTGTTGAGATTCTTGTTTTTAAGACCAGACTTTTTGTAAATTTAAAGCTTCAGTTTTGAGAGTCTTGTTGTTTTTTTAAGAGCAGATTTTTTTTGTAAATTTAAAGCTACAATATTGAGATTCTTTTTTTTTTAAAGACCAGACTTTCTGTAAATTTAAAGCTACAGTGTTGAGTTTTATTTTTTAAGACCAGATTTTTTGTAAATTTAAAGCTACAGTGTTGATAAACAACTAGTAGGCTGCCAAGATTGGACTGAACTGCGGTTGGACACGGTGGTGGGGTGGGGGTGATGGGATGCCGGGAGTTAGGGCATTCTTTGGGGACTATGGTTAGGCGGTTCGGCCTTAAGTTTTGTGTAGGGCCGGCCTCCCCTCCCTCCCGACCCTCACCTGGTCACACCAATTTTTTAAATATGATTGGCAGCCCCTTTCCTCTTAACCCCCCATGGGCTTAATGAATATTTTAAGAATTATTATTAATTTTAGACCAGCCCATCTAAATTTGCGCCGAAATTATATTATACTAATAATTATATAGGTTAGGAATGTTAATATTTTTCTATAAGGGCACAGCCAAAACTTATCAACTCCAATTTTTCCCTTTTTATACTTTTGGCGTTAATATTCAAAATTTCAAAATTGACCGTATTTGTTAGGTTATCCATGTCCCGAGTCAGACCCCCGATCCTATCGGAGGGCATAGGCATGTTCAAAACCCTAATGGTATATGGACACGTTAAACCAGTTACTAAGCTAAGTTAAGCTACAGTGTTGAGATTTATTATTATTATTTCAAAATATATTAATAATGTTAGGAATCTGTGTTGGGAATTTATTTTGTTACAAAACAAATTTTGAAGATTGTTCCAGAATCAATATCACATGAGACCCACAGGCATGAAAGTTAGTTTGTTTTGTTGAATGACACCACTAGAGCACATTGATTAATTATTCATCAGTTATTAAAGGAAATGTTTTATTTAATGACATACTCAACACATTTTATTTATGGTTATATGGTGTCAGACATGTGGTTAAGGACCACACAGATACTGAGGGAAAAAACCCGCTGTCGCCACTTCATGAGCTATTCTTTTTGATTAGCAGCAAGGGATCTTTTCTATGCATCATACCATAGACAGGGTAATACATACCACAGAATTTGATGTACCAGTCATGGTGCACTGGATGGAGTGAGAAATGGCCCAATGGGCCCACTGACGGGGATCGATCCCAAACCAACTGCGCATCAAGTGAATGCTTTACCACTGGGCTACGTCTCGCCTCTCGGCTATTGAATGCCAAACATTTGGTAACTAATATTGAGTCTTAGAGAGGAAACCTGCCACATTTTTCCATTAGCAGTAAGGGATCTTTTATATGCAGTCGGTTGAGTTCTCACCTGAGGTGTTTGCCTCACAGGATCGAACCACCTCGGTGGATCCATTCAACTGATTTTTTCTTTCGTTTTCAAACCAGTGCACCACAACTGGTCAAAGGCCATGGTATGTGCTTTCTTGTCTGTGGGAAAGTATATATAAAAAGATCCCTTGCTACTAATGGTAAATTTAAAGCTACAGTATTGAGATTTTTATTTTTTTTGTATTGTCCCAAAATATATTAATAATGTTGGGAATCAGTGTTGAGAATTTATTTCATTACAAAACAAATGTTTGAAGATTGTACTAGAATCAATATCACATGAGTGACTCCTCACACACCCCAATTCCACCCCACCCCACCCACTATTGTGGTAGGTATGAAATAATTATGGCATTCTAAGACTATGGTAGAATTACCAAATTACCATATGAGAACATTGATTAAAATAACATGAAATAATTAGGCTACAATGAATTAAATATTATTGTTCATCCCATCCTCCTACACAAATGTTTTTTTGTTTTTTTGTAAATAATTTAAGTTTGGTTTGACATAAAAAGAAAAGTAAAAGTGTCTTGGAAATAAAAAAAAAAAATTGATTTTTTTTTGTGCAATTTAATTGGCTCAAAAATAATTAAAAACTTGTAAATTCCATAGTATGAAAAAAACGACTTTCCCCATGGGACAGACATTGGAAATACTGCACATTAAGTATCATACATGTTTAAAAGGACAAAAAAAAACAAAAAAACATTGGAAGGGGCAGGTCAATTTTAAAAAAGGAGTTAGGCCTTTATACTTAAGTGGGCATGAATAAAATAGCTATGATTTATTTTGTTATGGCCTTGTTATGAAAAGTTAAAAGACTGTTTTGTTTAAGTAAAGCAAATTAATTTATTAATCGTCAGCTATTGGAGGTCAAACATTTGAGCATTCTGACATATAGTCTTAGAGGAAATTTCCTTCATTTCTCATTAGTAGCAAATAATCTTTTATATGCACATTCCACAAACAGGATATCACATACCATGGCCTTTTATGTATCAGGTGTGAGGCACTAGTTGGAATGGGGCTGTGGTATGTGTTATCCTGTCTGTGGGATGGTGCATATGAATGATCTCTTGCTACTAATGGAAAAATGTAGTGGGTTTCCTCTCTAAGACTATATGTCAGAATTGCCAAATGTTTGACATCCAATTTAATAGCCGATGATTTATAAATCAATGTGCTTTGGTGGTATTGTTAAACGAGAAAAAAAAACTTTTTTATTTTAGATCCTGCCCCTACCTGTTCCATTGCAATAACATGAATAAATGAATGAATCGATGGATGAATGAATGAATGAATGAATGAATGGATGGATGGAATGAATGGATCGATGGATGAATGAATGAATGAATGAATGAATGGATGGAATGGATGGATGGATGGATGGATGAATGGATGGATGGATAAATGAATGAATGGATGGATAGATGGATGGATGGATGGATGGATGGATGGATGGATGGATGGATGAATGTTTAACGACACCCGAGCACAAAAATACATATCAGCTATTGGGTGTGTGCAATAATATGAAACATTTTTCCTATGATTAATTTCAATACAATTAATTGTAATCAGTTTTACTATTGTACAGGAATAACTGAACACTTTATACTGTATATATTTAATTATTCTGTCTGGATGGGGCATTGGCGTAGAATGTGAGGGGGGAGGGGGGCAAGGGTATATATATATATATATATATATAATGTATATGTGTGTCTGTGCCCTCCCCCCCCCCCCCCCCCACACACACATACACACTTTTTGGCACCTTCCTATGCCATCGTGAGGTCAGTATATTGGTCAGCTTTGACCTGCAATGTCAACCAGTACAACAAGAGAGGGCCTAATCTTGCTATTAAAAACAGTCATTTTCCGGCACAAAATTAATTCATTCAGAAATGGATGGGCTTTTTTAAATAACGAGAGTTGCCTCTCGGACCAATTTGATAATTTCATCCTGTCCAGAGCAATGGACATGTCCATCAGTCTCCGGCCACGTGAAATGCATGATGAACTGGTCATTTGGCCACTTTCCCCTTCTAATATGCATTTCCAAAAAAAATCAATATCACTGGCTATCGTTTTGGCCAGATATGCACTTCGTCTTCAAAACTGGTCACTTTTCTAGATCGATTTCTTGACCATGTCTTCTCTCTTCTTCTGGGTTTTTTTCTTCTTTTTTTTTTCTTTTTCTAGTAATGAATTTTTCAAGAATATATAGTGTAAATTGATATTTTTTCTCGGTGTTGGTTAGATTTTGTGTTGTGGTCTTTTGTTACTTGGTGGATCTTTTGTTCTAATCTGCGTGTGAAAATCTTTCGTAGGTATAGAAATTGAATGAAGAATGAATCAATCTTGAAGGTTTTTGGTTGCAGGTTTTTTTTTATATAGGCCCAGTTTCGCTTCTTCAATTACTGCAACAAATGAGTTTTGTTTAAAGTGACAGACTCTAAGTTTTAAACACCATGGGATATTTTTTCTCTATTAGAGCCGTTTTTGACCATTAAAATCAGATATTATAGTTATTTTTTATTATTTTTAGATTATCAATTTCCATATATTCGAAGTGTTCCTGTTCATCCTCGTGTTTGTAATACTGTGAAATTAATTTTCCGTAATTATAAAAATCAGGACTAGCTTTGGATCAGTAGATTTCGTCAAATTATATATTAAAACTTCCAAATTTTATAGATACCCAGTTATTTTGTAACAAAATATCAATTAATACTTGAAATTCTTTTGCCAAATTAAAATAAAGTTCGCCAGTTGTTATCAAAATTCGCATTTGGCCTAGCCCTGACAATGCACATATCTCTGAGAAGTAACGATAATGGAGTTGATTTAAAAAAAAAAAATCTATATACCTGTGAGAAGTAACAGTTATATCCCCATTTCAGCATCACTGACACTTGTTTCACTCTGTTATAACTTTATCCAAATCTCCTGCTTTTTGACAAAATCTTCAGCTTTTTGACAAAATCTCCTGCTTTTTGACAAAATCTTCAGCTTTTTGACAAAATCTTCAGCTTTTTGACAAAATCTCCTGCTTTTTGACAAAATCTCCTGCTTTTTGACAAAATCTCCTGCTTTTTCAACACACACCTCCTGCTGTCTCTTGACAAAAGGTTGACAGGTCTTTTGTGTTACAGGTTTGTAGATTAATATTAACTCAGCTTAGTGTTAATTTTTACTGCTTGAAACTAGGATCTGCTCTTTTAATGATGACCGGCCTCGGTGGCGTCATGGCAGGCCATCGGTCTACAGGCTGGTAGGTACTGGGTTCGGATCCCAGTCGAGGTATGGAATTTTTAATCCAGATACCGACTCCAAACCCTGAGTTAGTGCTCCGCAAGGCTCAATGGGTAGGTGTAAACCACTGGCACCGACCAGTGATCCATAACTGGTTCAACAAAGGCCATGGTTTGTGCTATCCTGCCTGTGGGAAGCGCAAATAAAAGATCCCTTGCTGCCTGTCGTGAAAGAGTAGCCTATGTGGCGACAGCGGCTTTCCTCTAAAAAAATCTGTGTGGTCCTTGGCCATATGTCTGACGCCATATAACCGTAAATAAAATGTGTTGAGTGCGTCGTTAAATAAAACATTCATTTCTTTCTTTCATTTAATGATGAGAGGCGGGACGTAGCCCGGTGATAAAGTGTTCACTTGAAGCACGGTCGGTCTGGGATCGATCCCCGGTGGACCCATTGGGCTATTTCTCATTCCAGCCAGTGCTCCACAACTGGTATATTAAAGGCTGTGGTATGTGCTGTCCTGTCTGTGGGATGGTGCATATAAAAGATCCCTTGCTGCTAATCGAAAAGAGTAGCCCATGAAGTGGTGACAGCGGGTTTCCTCTCTCAATATCTGTGTGGTCCGTGACCATATGTCTGATGCCATATAACCGTAAATAAAATGTGTTGAGTGCATCGTTAAATAAAACATTTCCTTCTTTTAATGATTTGTAACGAATAATAGGATGATAATTTAATTTTTTAAATATGTTTTTTTTTCATTTTACGTATTCCCTGTTATACTTAAACGAGAGGACAACTAAGGCATTTCGCCTGGTATGCATATTCAACGATATATATAATGCACATTATTGCTTAATATCAACACGTATAATCGTATAGTTAATTAATAAAACGGTTAAATGTGACGGCTATTATATAGAAGGGGCACAGCCATTTTGTACCATCTCAGTGAGTACGCCCTCAGGCGAGCTGGTGGTTACGTAATACTTAACGCGTCATGTCAGGAATGAGCCTTAGAACTAGAGAAACACAATCTACCTGGTTTTTGCGGGATGTTAAATAGTCATACATTGCAATGTTCTGTAATAATACACATCCCAGTAAGCCAGCAATAAGTATATCCAGCACTATATATATTTGTTTTTAATACAAAATAAAATACCATTGTCAAAGTGGCTACACAACAAGTCAAAACAATTAACAATGTTTTGCCCATGCATTAACCTACGTACTGAAATGATACACGGAGTGTTTTCTTAGTTAATTGGTCTATGCTGTTAGTTGCTTCTACCTGTACTACCTGATTGGCAGGTGTGTATTTGATTGGTAACCAGACGAGCCAATTAATTGACGCTGTCTAGACACAAAAATACATACCGGTATTATGGAATATTACCTGTTGTCCCTAAAATTGTAATGGACATGGTTTATTACTGTAAATAGTTCTGTAAAACTATTGATTAAGTAGACTTTTCCATCTAAAACCACACAACTGACCAATTACGTAGTCCCAAAGAATTTTTTTTTTATCATTTGGGTATCATGGGTTGTCGTTTTTGCTCCAACGTAGCATATCAATAGGCCTAATAGTGTACATTTTTCCTTTGGATTATTAAACAGAGAAAAATACTATAACCTCATTTTGTTCCGTTAATGCAACTTGAAATATATTTAGTTAAATAGTTTATTATATTATTACGTAATTATTACGTAATTTATGCTGTTTTACAAGTCGAAAATTACTGCTTTTGTTTACATTGTACATAGAGGAGATGGTCAGGAGCTGACGTCACTTCGCCCCAAGCTATCCCACCGGACGTCACAAAAACGAAACAAAATGGCTGCCTCCAGTTAACAGGAATAATCATGGTTTTTTTATTAACTCTAAAATTACGCGTTTTTCATTTGCTAAAGTGTCAGTATGTGTTGGTGGTCTGGGTATGCATCTTTTCAACACATAAGACTCTTGTTTGAGTTGACCCTACCTTTAACATATCCCTAACTGGAGGAAACAAAGGTAGTTGGTCAGTAAGACCGAGGAAGTTATTTTTGACATATCTGTGATTTTTTAAACATACATTCACGTGAACACACACGCACGCACACGCACATGCACACACACATGTACACATTTATACCCATGGGTTCATATTAATTCCAATTTGAAAAGGCAACTGTATAGTGTTGTGTAAATTTAAAAAGAAATGCATATGCATACATATACACACATATATACAAGTAAAATTACAATTTTTGTCTGGCTGTGGTATGTGCTCTCCTGTCTAGGGGATTGTGCTTATAAAAGATCCATTGCTCCCTGTTTCTCAATCTGTTTTTCAATCTGTTTCTCTCTCTCTCTCTCTCTCTCTCTCTCTCTCTCTCTCTCTCTCTCTCTCTCTCTCTCTCTCTCTCTCTCTCTCTCTCTCTCTCTCTCTCTCTCTCTCTCATATATATATATATATATATATATATATATATATATATATTTAAATGTCTCTCTCTAAAACAGTGGGTTTCTTCTGATGCCTATATGTCCGAATTACCAAATGTTTGATATCCAATATCTCTCTCTCTCTCTCTCTCTCTCTCTCTCTCTCTCTCTCTCTCTCTCTCTCTCTCTCTCTTTTTTCTCAATCTCTCTGTCTCTCTCTCTCTCTTTGTCTCTGTCTCTCTCTCCAGCCCACCCCCCTTTTTCTCAATTTCTCTCCCTCCCTCTCTCTTTCTATACTTAGCGGGTTTCCTCTGATGCTTATATGTCAAAATACCCCAAGTAATTAATCAATCAATGTTCTCTAATTGTGTTGTTACACAAAATTAAATGTCTTTCTCTGTTTCTGTCCCTCTCTGTGTCTCTCTTTCCCTCTCAATCCCCATATCTCTGTCTCTCTGCTTTATTAGTATCTGTAAATGACAGTACCTTGCAATATTGTGACAATCCTTTATATATATATATATATATATATATATATATATATATATATATATATATATATATATATATATATATACACACACATACATACATCAATACATACATACATACATATATATACTTTTTATATTGAAATGAGTCATTCGTGTTTTCAGTCCTGTACATTTGTTTCTTTGTGTTATGTTGGAGAGGTCTTTATATATAATAATGCATGTCCTGTTCATTAATTCAATACCAATTATTTTTAGTGATAATAAATAGTACTTTGAACTGAAGGTTTTTTTTTTTGTAACAGTACTTCCATCTAGTTTGCATTATATTTGCATTAAAAAAGCATGTTCAGGAAACACCCTGGCAGCACGTGTTGTAGCAAAATATAATTGTTAATGTCATTCATTTCGTTTAATTGTTTTTCCTTTGTTAGCATTTGTTTCCATTATTCAAACAGTGTGTTCTGCAAATGTTTATTTATTATTTGCAACATGTGTGACAGAACTACCATATACTTTTATCCACTGTATATATATATATATATATATATATAAAGATATAACAAATATTGTAATTGATGAAAAAGATCTTTTAAAATGGTTGAGCCATTTTGTAAAGAAGGTAAATATTTTACTACATGTAACTCATGCTTAGTATGTGGAAATTTAGTAGTCTTATTGTTGTGCTAGCACTAGGTAAGTATGAATACTAATGAAAATTAGAAACAAATTTTCTAAATGGGGTGTGGCAACTTTGTACTGGGTTTTCCCAAAAAAAACATACGACTGCTGTGTATATATAGCCACGTCTGTGTTAAGTAACAAAGATGGCTCAGTCCATTGTAGTTGTATTTATGGAATTCATCTTAGTATGCAATATTTAACATAATGTGTGTGTGGCCATCGACTGGATCGAAGTGCAAAAAGATCCTTACGAAATGCAGAATCAGGTAAGTACAAAGAAGGCAGTTGGCAGTGCAGATAAATATAGGAGAAGTGATCAGAAACTGTTAAAAAGGCCTTGCATATATCATATTTTCAAAAAGTTGCCAAAAAAATTGAACCTTGATCAATCCTTTAACATATGTAACTTCACCCGCCCTTAATTTTGCTGAGGCAGAGTAAAATAAACATTCCTTTCTTTTCCTCTTTCTTGTCTTTTTTTCCATATAGAAGCACAT
>NC_054705.1:34082598-34132598 GCF_016097555.1 Gigantopelta aegis | reverse complement strand
GTTAGTATGTAAGCTACAATAATTTGACAGCCGTGTCTGTATTTTAGCGGATTAACACTGCACAGGAGTCACATGACCAGTCCCAGCAGGCCACTGCTGCTTGATTTGTCTCAATAAACTTCACGAAAAAGATGCTTTTGACGAATGTTTGTTTCAAACTGACGTTTAATGCAGTCCCTTTTGTATGCTAATTGAGTGCCAGATAGCCCCTATCGTAGAATTAGCGGTAATCACTCATTCAAAATAGAAGAGGTCGAAAATGGCCATGCATGCAACAAGGGGGGGGGGGGGGGGGGCACTTGCTATTAGTGACCATGTGTGGTGTATCTATATATTTATTGGGTTTTGAATCAATAGACAGAACCCCTTCCACACACATTTAGTCTTCTCCATTTTTTAAATAATAGAAAAGCTGATTTCAGATTTTTTAGAATACATCTGTATGTTCTGCCTGAAACCCTAGTAATATAGGGGCATGTAAGAAAAAGTTCAAGCTCAATCCTCGGTGGAGTCGTGGTTAAGCCATCGGACTACAGGCTGGTAGGTACAGGGTTCGCAGCCCGGTACCGGCTCCAACCCAGATTGTTAATGACTCAGTAGGTGTAAGACCTCTTCACCCTCTTCTCTATCACTAACCACTAACCTACTAACAACTAACCCACTGTCCTGGACAGACAGCCCAGATAGCTGAGGTGTGTGCCCAGGACAGCGTGCTTGAACCTTAATTGGATATAAGCACGAAAATAGGTTGAAATGAAATGAAAATAATGAACATGCTTAGAACGAACTGGTCGTAAAGTCCTGTTTTATCTCCCTATACATTAATAACCAACTTGTACAACTGTGTACAACAAACTACAGTGAAACCCCTCAAAACCGGACCCTCTGTACACCGGAATTCCCTCAAAACCGGACCCTCTGTACACCGGAATTCCATCAAAACCAGACCCTCTGTACACCGGAATTCCCTCAAAACCGGATGCTCTGTACACCAGAATTCCCTCAAAACTGGACCCTCTGTACACCGGAATTCCCTCAAAACCAGACCCTCTGTACACCGGAATTCCCTCAAAACCGGACCCTCTGTACACCGGAATTCCCTCAAAACAGGACATTTATCACAGTCCTTTTTTTAAAATTCGGTACAGAACTGAACCTCTCTAAACCGGACACCTCTTAACACCGGACATTTTACTTGATCCAGAGGGTGTCCGGTTTAGAGGGGTTTCACTATACTGCTATAATGAACTAACTATCATGTTCCCTTCTGGTTTGCTATAAGAGTCCTTTACTGTATATAAAAAAAGGTAGAATATTTAAAGGGACATTCCTGAGTTTGCTGCAATTTTTAAGATGTTACTGACTAACAGAGATTTTTTAACGATTGTAATTACATATTACATATATTTTTTGGCATAAAATATTACTGGCTGTATATTAAAAACAAAATTCTGATCGTTCTAATATTTGTACTAGGTTAAATTTCAGTTTATTTCCTAAAATAATTTTTTTCGCGTACGAAATTATTTAAAAACACAAGAGTTTGGGCTTCTTAGAAATATTAAGATGACCAGAAACACACTGAATATACAGACACTAAACAAGAAAATATATTTAACATGCAAGTTTAATAGTAGAAGTATTTTATTAGTTGGAAACATCTTACAATGCAGCAAACTCAGGAATGTCCCTTTAACACACATTTTTACGAATTATTTGGCATATTACCACATTTATGGACATAAAATTATATTGTTATTTTTTAATCATCTCACGCATTCTGTACTGCATATTAAAAATAATATTTACATAAACGGTATTAATCACTACTGGTATTCTGAACTGCATATTAAAAATCGTATTTACATAAACCTTTTTAACCACTGTACAATATAAAGATTGTTTTAAAGTAAAGTTTGTTTTATTTAACAACACCACTAGAGCACATTCTGTACAGTATAATTTTTATACATTAAAATTTGTGGGATGGTGCATATGATTAAGGACCACAGAGATATTGAGGGAGAAAACCTGATGTCGCCACTTCATGGGCTACTCTTTTCGATTAGCAGCAAGGGATCTTTTATATGAACCATCCCACAGACAGGATAGCACATACCACGGCCTTTGATATATCAGTCGTGGAGCATTGGCTGGAATGAGAAATATCCCAGTGTTATGAATGAATGAATAAATGAACAAATGGATGAATGAATGAATGAACAAATGGATGAATGAACAAATTAATGAATGAATGAAAGAATTCTGACACATAGTGATCAGAGGAAACCTGCTACATTTGTTTCCTAATACAGCAAGGGATCTTTTATATGCACCATCCCATAGACAGGATAGTACGTACCACTACCTTTGTTAAACTGGCTGGAACGAGAAATAGCCCAATGGGTCCACCAACGGGGATCGATCCTAGACCGACTGTGAATCAAGTGAACGCTTTACCATTGGGCTACATCCCACGCCAGTACCTCAATGTGCTCCAGACTTGTCGGTAAACAAAACAATCTTTTAACTTGGACTAGAAATGAATATTTTTTTCCTTTTATGTCCCAACTTGCTGTGAATTTATTGTTTATCATTTTCACCCTGTGATCAGCCACTCAAAGACACAGGTACAATAGAAACCGGCTGCGGTTATGTAATTTTCAATGTGGACATAATTTTTCATGGCACTTCACCTCTGAGGGGTCAGCGAGATTTGTTTGTATTGCTTGCATTTCCCCCACAAAGGCAAACATATTTAATCAGCAGACCTCTTTTCATAGCCATGTAAAAAAAAAAAAAATCCATGTGTTTCAGTGGGTGAGTCACATATATACCCTACAAGCTGTTGTTATGGCAACAGTAAGTAAAATGGACTGTATGTTATCTAAAAGTGATATGTTAACATGCTTTATTGGATTGTAGTTAGTATTACTGGTTAATAACGACTATAAACGACGTTTTAGAAAATAATATATAATTATAAAAATCATATTTAGAATATTAGAAAGTAATATTTATTTTCAATAAGAAATGGTTTCTTTTGTTATTGTTTTGTTTTGTTTGTTTGAGGGGATTTTTGTTTTTTTTGTTGGTTGTTTTGTTGTTTTTTGGGTGGGTTTTTTTTAATGTTTTTGTTTTGTTTCATTTTATATCTTTGTTTGCATTATTTTTTTTGCTTTTTGGTTTTTGGGGGGGGGGGGGTTTTTTTTTTTTTTGGGGTTTTTTTTGCTTTGAAATAAAAATTTTTAACAGACATTCCTTTATGTAACAGTTCATTTTTGAGAAAAAAAACCCCAGTACACAAGTCAAACAAAAATATAATATAATTAAAAAAAAAGTAAAAAAAAAAAAGTTACTGAGTGGTGTGAAGTGATCTCGGTAATTCTTTGAAAACTTTCCTTTTCCATTTGTGAGAAATCTAATTATTTTAATCAGATACGCAACGCGTGTAGCAATTCTGCTCTTCCCGCGTGTTTTTGCCGTCTGCCTCTCACATTTACTGTCCCGTCTGGGTATAATAGCTGGCAAAGTAGAACCTTTCCTAAATAATTGTTTTTTGATCACAAAAAGTATTTCAGAGCTTCAGCAGTCTGTTTGACGATGTTTGTCGAAGTAGAAAATTTGTGAAAGAATTGTTTTATGATCAAAACGAAAAATATTCTTTTGGGTGATTTCATTTTGTGTGTATGTGGTTCTTTTTTTCTTTTTTTTTTCTTTTTTTCTTTTTTGTTTTAAGTCAAGTGTTAATTGTATAATGTTGTTGTTAAAAATGTGAGTAGAAATAATTTAATATTATTGTAATTAAATATTTGGTTAAATAACCTAAAAGTAGTCATACGGTATTCCTTTTGAAGTTGTTTGATTTATTGGCAGTTAATTAGGATATGGTTTAATTACAATGGTCTTTGAAGGAAAGAAGAAAGGAAGGAAGGAAATGTTTTATTTAACGACGCACTCAACACATTTTATTTATGGTTATATGGCGTTGGACATATAGTTAAAGACCACACAGATATTGACGGAGGAAACCCGCTGTTGCCACTTCATGGGCTACTCTTTTTCAATTAGCAGCAAGGGATCTTTTATAAGCACCATCCCATAGACAGGATAGCACATACCATGGCTTTTGATGTACCAGTTATGGTGTACTGGCTGGAGAGAAAAATAGCCCAATGGGCCTACTGACAGGGATTGATCCCAAACCGACCGCGCATTAAGCGAGCGCTCTACCACTGAGCTATGTCTCGCCCCCAGTGGTCTTTGAAAGGTAATAAATTATGGATGGAAAAGGTAAAGATGGTTTTGTTTAAGGACAGCACTAGTGCTTGTGTCGCAGGATCGAACCACCTCAGTGGACCCATTCGACTGATTGAGATTTTTCTCGTTCCAGCCAGTGCACCACAACTGAACAAATGTCGTGGTATGTGTTTTCCTGTCTGTGGGAAAGTGCATAAAAAAGATCCCTTGCTGTATTAGGAAAAAAATGTAGCAGGTTTCCTCTGATGACTATGTGTTGGAATTACCAAATGTTTGACATCCAATAGCCGATGGTTAATTAATCAATGTGCTCCAGTGAGGTCGTTAAAACAAAAACAAACTTTACTTATTTTTTATTTATTTATTTAATTAATATGCTCCAGTGTTGTCGTTAAACAAAAACACTTTATTTATTTATTTTATTTATTTATTTATTTATTTATTTATTTATTTATTTATTTAATCAATATGCTCCAGTGATGTCGTTAAACAAAAACAAACTTTATTTATTTATTTATTTATTTATTTAATCAATATGCTCCAGTGATGTCGTTAAACAAAAACAAACTTTATTTATTTATTTATTTAATTAATCAATATGCTCCAGTGATGTCGTTAAATAAAACAAACTGTAACACATTGATTAATTAACTATCACTAAATTTAAAACCAGTCAGAACCGGGGTGGGGCGTAGCCCAGTGGTAAAGCATTCGCTTGATGCGCGGTCGGTCTAGGATCGATCCCCATCGGTGGACCCATTGGGCTATTTCTCGTTCCAGCCACTGCTCCACAACTGGTGTAACAAAGGCCGTGCAATGTTCTATCCTGTCTGTGGGATGGTGAATATAAAAGATCCCTTGCTGCTAATCGAAAAGAGGAGCCATGAAGTGGTGACAGCGGGTTTCCTCCCTCAATATCCTTCAGTCAGAACTATGATAAAAATGTACTTTCTGGTATATGTGACCATGCATGTGAAAAAAGGGCACAATTGAGGTGAAATGGCAAGATATCTTTTTTTGGCATTTTTTGATAGCCAGTGGTCATTAAGGGTATGATATCCACATATTTCAGCTCAAAGATATACATACTACTGAAATTTTAAACATCAAACATTTATGAAAATTGTCTTCTTGTTTTTTTTTAAAAGAATAATAGTGTGGAGAGGTACGTGACACATTTTAAGCAATAAAAATAAGAATTAATAAAGTTGTTTTGTTTAACAACACCACTAGAGCGCATTGATTAATTAATCATCGGCTATTGGTTGTCAAACATTTGGTAATTCTGATATGTAGTCATCAGCGTAAACCCGCTACATTTAAAAAAAAAAAAAAAGGAAGTTTGTTTTGTTTAATGACACCACTAGAGCACATTGATTTATTAATCATTGGCTATTGGATGTCAAACATATGGTAATTTTGACACAATCATAGAGAGGAAACCCGCTACATTTTTTCCATTAGTAACAAGGGGTCTTTTATATGCACCATCCCACAGACAGGCTAGCACATACCATGGCCTTTGATATATCAGTTGTGGAGCATTGGCTGGAAAGAGAAATATCCCAGTGGTATGAATGAATGAATAAATGAACAAATGGATTAATGAATGAATGAACAAATGGATGAATGAACAAATAGATGAATGAATGAAAGAACAAATTAACAAACAAATGAATGAATGAACTAATTGATGAATGCACAAATGGGTGAGTGAATGAGTGAATGAATTAACAAATGACTGAATGAATGAATGAATGTTTAATGATACCCTAGCTCAAATATCGCTACTGGGTGTCAAAAATTTAATCGAACTACCAAAGACACCCTTTGCTTTTGATGTATTGTATCATGTGCTTATGTCAAATATTGAGTAGATTTCTACCAAACTAGTGTCGGAACGTGTTCTGCATTGGTATTCCACGTGATGTTATGCCACAACTATATTCTTTATGAATACATGGCCACATGTGTTTTAATATTTTAGCATTTATTAACTTCTGACACTATAGTCAAATTGTATGGGTCATTAGAACTTCTTTATTTTAATATAGAATTCCAAATCACTGTTTACTTAGTTGCACTGGACTCTTATACAGAGGGTTTGTGGTTCAAATCCCCTTAGTGGAGGTTGATTTTTCTGTTATATGTTTTTTTGCTATTACTAAATGGAATGGAGGGAACAATCTAATGGGAGGGGCTCACAGCCTCTAGTGACACAAGCCATATTTTAATCTTTATTTGTACAGAGTAGGACACAAAAATGTACATTTTCGTCCTCGAATTGGGGGCATGTGCTTCCCCGACTCCCCCCTCCCCAGTGCCTACAGACCTGAGATGTGTTGCACTGTAGGTGTCTTCCCTTTGTGATGTGCTGTAAGTGTCTCCCGAAAACTGAAATCTCAAACGTTCTATAAAAAGTTGGTTTGTTTTGTTTAACGACACCACTAGAGCACATCGATGTATTAATGAGCAGCTATTGGATGTCAAACACTTGGTAATTTCGACTCGTAGTTATAAGAGGAAACCCGCTACATTTTTTTCCATTAGTAGCAAGGGATCTTTTATATGCACCATCTCACAGACAGGATAGCACATACCACGACCTTATCTGTCGTGAATGGGGGGGGGATTTAGCTCAGTTGGTTGAGTGCACGCTTGAGGTGCTTGCATCACAGGATCGAACCACCTCGGTGGATCCATTCAGCTGATTGGGTTTTTTCTTGTTTCAACCAGTGCACCATAACTGAACAAAGTCCGTGGTATGTGCTTTCCTGTCTGTGGGAAAGTGCATATAAAAGATCCCTTGCTTCATTAGAAAAAATATAGCGGGTTACCTCTGATGACTACGAGTCAGAATTATCAAATCAAATAGCCGATGATTAATTAATCAACGTGCTCTAGCGGTGTTGTTGTTAAACAAAATAAACTTTATCTGTCATGACATATCAGTCATATTGCACTGGCTTATACAGACGATCCTTGGTTTAAATCCCTTTAATGGAAGTTGAATTTTTTTTTTTTTGGTTATAGGTGTTTTTTTTATTACCAAATGTGTTTGATTTAGATGGGCTGCACTGTAGGTTTCTTTGATTTGAGATGTGATGCACTGTAAGTGTCTTCCGAAAACCAAATGTGTTTAGTTTACATGGGTTGAACTGTAGGTGTCTTCCGAAAACCAAATGAGTTTAGTTAAGATGTGATGCACTGTAAGCGTCTCCCGAAAACCAAATGTGTTTAGTTTACATGGGTTGAACTGTAGGTGTCTTCCGAAAACCAAATGAGTTTAGTTAAGATGTGATGCACTGTAAGTGTCTCCCGAAAACCAAAGTGTTTTAGTTGACATGGGTTGAACTGTAGATGTCTTCCAAAAACCAAATATGTTATGTACTGTGTCTCCCGAAAACCAAATGAGTTCAGTTTACCGAGTAGATGGGTTGCAGGGCAGGTGTTTTCCAAAAACAAAATGTTTTAGTTATGATGTGATACACAGTAAGTGTCCCCCAGAAAACTAAATGAGTTTAGTTAAGATGTTATGCACTGTAATTGTCTCCCGAAAACCGAAAAATCTCAAAAGTTCTGCCTGCGACAGCTTTTTCACTCTTGTCCGTCATGTTTTAATGAATTATGATAAGGAAAATCAGTTAGGATTGCTTTGCCCTTGTGGTTAGCTAATTCAATAAGCGAGAGACGTGTGTGACAAAAATTAACTCCAGCAGGGAAGAGTTCTGCAAGGCAGGTAATTAATGTTGGGGAGATTGAAGGGGCAGTTCACTTCCCCGTCCAACAGGGAGGTGTTTTCGCACAGGCAGCGTACAATCACCGGGCATAAAAATCAAAACAAAATGATCAGCTTTTCGGCCGTAATGATGTCTATAATCTGGTTGTGTCCCCAGGCAGCTGACCAGTGGTCAGAATTTCATTTCCTCTTCTTCCCTACGGTCAGCATTTCTATCTAGACGTGTCCAATAAAACGGAAAGTGGACGAAAACCGCCAAAGCTTTTGATATTGGTTTTTCGTCAGGAGAGAGGCAGGTTGTCATTTTCAATTTCGACAATATTTTCTGCTTACTTACACTCTTTTTTAATAAAAATAATAGGTTATATTCTTTATCAATAAACTTTTAGAAACAGCTTCTATATTCTTTTATGAGCCAAACTGATGGGTTATATTCTTTTCTAATAAACTTTCTAAAAGGGTCCATTCTTTTTTAGTGAAAATTATATATGTTATGTTCTTTTCTAATAATTTTTTGAAAGGTTCTATGTTTTTCAGTTAAAATGATAGGTTATATTCTTTTTCAATAAAAGTTTTAAAAGGTTCTTTCTGTTCTAGCGAAAACAATATGTGTTACGTTCTAATAATCTTTTGAAATATTCTCTGTTTTTCAGTCAAAATGATAGGTTATACTCTTTTTCAATAAAGGTTTTAAAAGGTTCTCTCTGTTCTAGTTAAATAAAAGGTTATGTTCTTTTCAAATAAAAGTTTTGAAAGGTTCTTTCTGTTCTAGTGAAAATGATATATGTTATGTTGTTTTCTAATAATCTTTTGAAAGGTTCTATGTTTTTCAGTAAAAATGATAGGTTATATTCTTGTTCAAGAAAAGTTTTAAAAGGTTCTCTCTGTTCTAATCAAATAAAAGTTTAAGTTCTTTTTCAATAAAAGTTTTAAAAGGGTATATTCTGTTCTAGTGAAAATGATATATGTTACATTCTTTTCTAATAATCTTTTGACAGGTTCTATGTTTTTCAGTCAGAATGATAGGTTATATTCTTGTTCAATAAAAGTTTTAAAAGGTTCTCGCTGTTCTAGTTAAATAAAAGGTTATGTTCTTTTCCAATAAACCTTTTGAAAAGGTTCTATTGTTTTTCAGTCAAAATGATAGGTTATATTCTTTTTGAGTAAATGTTTGAAATTGTTGTTCTGTCTGTTCTAGTCAAACAAAACGTTATATTCTTTTCCAATATACTTTTTTAAGGATTCTGTCCTTTTCTGGTCAAAAATGTTAGGTTATACTCGTTTCCAATAAACATTCTGAACAATGTTTCAATACTGAACATAGAACATGGCAATATTATTTGTAATATAAAATTGCACAGTTCTCTTTCTCTTCTAATCAATTCTGCATTATTTTCCACACAAAAAAAATAAAAGGTTGAATGCTTTGCCACCCCCATTCTACAAATAATCTCCTGGGGAAAAGGGGGTGGGATGTAGCTCAGTGGTAAAGCGCTCGCCTGATGCGTGATCAATCTAGGATCGATTCCCGTTGGTGGACCTATTGGGCTATTTGTCATTCCAGCCTGGTATATCAAAGGCTGTGGTATGTACTACCCTGTCTGTGGGATGGTGCATATAAAAGATCCCTTGCTGTTAATCGAAAAGAGTAGGACATGAAGTGGCGACAGTGGGTTTCCTATCTCAATATCTGTGTGGTCCTTAACCATATGTCTGATGCCATATAACCGTAAATAAAATGTGTTGAGTGTGTCGTTAAATAAAACATTTATTTCTTTTGATCAGTAGAAGCCTATGTTGGTCATTGGACCGGCCTCAGTGGCGTCGTGGTTAGGCCATCAGTCTACAGGCTGGTAGGTACTGGGTTCAGATCCCAGTCAAGGCATGGGATTTTTAATCCAGATACCGATTCCGCAAGGCTCAATGGGTAGGTGTAAACCACTTGCACCGACCAGTGATCCATAACTGGTTCAACAAAGGCCATGGTTTGTGCTATCCTGCCTGTGGGAAGCGCAAATAAAATATCCCTTGCTGGCTGTTGTAAAAGAGTAGCCTATGTGGCGACAGCGGGTTTCCAGTGTCAGAATGACCATATGTTTGACGTCCAATAGCCGATGATAAGATTAAAAAAAATCAATGTGCTCTAATGGCGTCGTTAAATAAAACAAACTTTACTTTTTATGTTGGTCATTGGGTACTGGTTTCGATTTGGTAAAAAAAAACCCATACTATTTCACTGAGAGGGATCGATCCTGTGACCCGTCCCACTGGCGGCAAGCACACTACCCACTGGGCCACATCCTGCTTGACCTTCGTAGTAGTTGTTTGGAAGACACTTTTCTCATTACTTGCTTGGAGGTGCGTGGCAAGACGTCCCTGCTTGCTAATGTCAAAGGATATTGGACATATTCCCAGGGCAATAAGGGCCGGACGGAATACGTTGTGTGTCTGTTAATGCAGAATATGTATCCTTTTAATTCATTGAGCCGTTTGACAAAAATAACTGTTCCTGTCATCTGTTTACACCGAGAGGGGGCAGGACGTAGTCCATTGGGGGAACACTCACTTGATCTAGGTCTGGGATTGATCCCCGTCGGTGGCCCCATTGGGCTATTTCTCGTTCCAGCCAGTGCACCACGACTGGTATATCAAAGGTCGTGGTATGTGCTATCCTATCTGTGGGATGGTGCATATAAAAGATCCCTTGCTGCTAATCGGAAAGAGTAGCCCATGAAGTGGGGACAGCGGGTTTCTTCTCTCATTATCTGTGCGGTCCATAACCATATGTCTGACGTCATATAACTGTAAATAAAATGTGCTGAGTGCGTCGTTAAATAAAACATGTCTCTATCCAGTACATTGGGTTAGTGGTTAGTGAGAGAGAAGTCTGTGAACTGGCCGTATACCTTCTCATTAACCTATTAAAGCTTTTTTTCTGGGTGGGAGCTGGTACCCGGATGTGAACCGATTACCTACCAGGCTTACGGCTTGACCACTTAGCCATCAAGGCCAAAGTATCAGCCTTAAACCAAAAATTTCATTTATAGTTATTTTCATACTTATAGCAATTTAAGGTTCAACCACGTTGTCTTGAGCACGCACCTCAGCTATCTGGACAGTGGGTTACTTGTTAGTTGTTAGTTGTTAGTTGTTAGTGATTAGTGAGAGAGAAGAGGGTGTGATGGTCTTACCCATTGAGCCCTTAAGAACTCGCTCTCGGTGGGAGCCGGTACCAGGCTGTGAACCCAGTACCTACCAGCCTTATGTCTGATGGCTTAACCACGACACCACCGAGGCTGACACCTGTCCTTAAAATAAAGCTTGCTGTGTTCATTTCAATTTATTTTTGTGCCTATATCCAACTAAGGTTCAAGCATGCTGTCCTGGGCACACACACACACACACACACACACACACACACACACACACACACACACACACACACACACGAGCTATGTGGGCTGTTTGTCAGGACAGTGTGTTACTGGTTAGTGAGAGAGAGACGTCTGTGAGCTATTAAAACTCAACACTGGGTGGGAGCCGGTACCGGGATGCGAACCCAGTACCTACCAGCCTCCAATAGCTTAACCAGTATACCATGGAGCCTGACACCTGCCCTTAAGCCGAACAGCCTATTACTAAAACTCTGCTGTGATAATACTAAGCTCTGTTTATAACTGTAAACTTATACCTCCAATTTGCCTCTCTTCTCCAGGGGGCGAGATGTAGCCCAGTGGTAAAGCTCTCACTCGATGCGCCCATTGGGCTATTTCTCGTTCCAGCCAGTGCACCACGACTGGCATATCAAAGACCATGGTATGTACTACCCTGTCTGTAGGATGGTGCATATAAAAGATCCCTTGCTGCTAATCGGAAAGAGTAGCCCATGAAGTGGCGATAGCGGGTTTCCTTCCTCAATATCTGTGTGGTCCTTAACCATGTGTCCGATGCCATATAACCGTAAATAAAATGTGTTGAGTGCATCGTTAAATAACACATTTCCTTCCTGTTTATAAACCGTGAAGGTATACCTCCAATTGGCCTCTCTTCTCCAGTCCCCAACTGGTTGCACAGCCAAGAGGGAGGGATAACGTCTTGTGCTTTACTTTAAAAAAACCTCGCCTCATGCAATTTAGCAGCAAAAATATATTGATCACCGTCCAATTAGGCGAGCTAGTGGGTGAAAACAACGCAGTCGGGGGAAGGCCCCAGACGAGATTGGATATTAACGGTGAAGCGAGCAGCACCAGCCAACCCACTTAGCTATTCTGATTTAGTTGTACATTTTTCTCGTTCATTAGATTGTCGTCTGAGGGGTTTGGTGTGTGTTTTTGAATTTTATTAGGCTGTCTTGAGGGTTTCTGTTTTGTGTTTTTGAATTTTATTAGGCTGTCTTGAGGGTTTCTGTTTTGTGTTTTTGAATTTTATTAGGCTGTCTTGAGGGTTTCTGTTTTGTGTTTTTGAATTTTATTAGGCTGTCTTGAGGGGTTCTGTTTTGTGTTTTTGAATTTCGTTACATTGTCTGAAGGGGTTGGTGTGTTTTTGAATTTCGTTACATTGTCTGAAGGGGTTGGTGTGTGTGTTTGAATTTCATTACATTGTCTGGGGGGGTTGGTGTGTTTGTTTATTTCATTACATTGTCTGAGGGTGTTAGTGTGTTTTTGAATTTTGTTACATTGTCTGAAGGGGTTGGTGTGTGTTTTTGAATTCCATTACATTGTCTGAAGGGGTTGGTGTGTTTTAGAAGTTTATTACATTGTCTAAAGGCGTGGTGTGTTTTTGAATTTCATTAGGTTGTCTTGAGGGGTTCTGTTTTGTGTTTTTTATTTTTTATTTTCTCTTTCATTAAATTATCTGAGGGATTTGGTGTGTGTTTTAGAAATTCATTACATTGTCTAAGGGGTTGGTGTGTTTTTGAATTCCCATTAGGCTGTCTGATGGGTTCTGTTTTGTGTTCCTGAATTTCCATTTATATCTTTCGTTAGATTGTCTGAGAGATTGTGTGTTTTTGAATTTCATTACATTGTCTGAGGGTTCTGTTTTGTGTTTCTGAATTTCCATTTATATCTTTCATTAGATTGTCAGAGAGATTGTGTGTTTTTGAATTTCATTACATTGTCTGAGGGGTTCTGTTTTGTGTTTTTTCAATTTCCATTTTTATCTTCCATTAGATTGTCTGAGGGGTTCATCCCATCCAGAGCCACCCATCCATCCATACATCTGTCCATAAAATTGTCCATCCATCTGTCCATCCATCATTCATTAATTCATCCATCATACCATCCAAATAACTCACCAACCCATCTATCCATCCACTCATCCACCCACTCACCCACCCTCACCCCCAACCAAGTAATTCATCCAACCATCCATCAACCACCTATCCATCCATCCATTCATCCACCCACCTACCCATATACTCATCCACCCATTCATACAAACACCTGTCCATTTTCTCCCACCCATATTCTATCCATCCACCCATACATCCATCCATCCATGCATCCAACCATCCATCAACCATCCATCTATCAACCATCCATCCATCCATCCATCCACCCATCCATCCATCCATCCATACATCCATCCATCCACCCATCCATCCACCCATCCATCCACCCATCCATCCACCCATCCATCCAACCTATCCATCCATCCATCCATCCATCCATCCATCCATCCATCCATCCATCCATCCATCCACCCATCCATCCATCCATCCATCCACCCATCCATCCATCCATCCATCCATCCATCCATCCATCCATCCACCCATCCATCCATCCATCCACTTGCCCATCCATCCATCCACCATTCACCCATCCATTTTGTCCATCCATCCATCCATCCATCCATCCATGCATCCAACCATCCATCAACCATCCATCTATTAACCATCCATCCATCCATCCATCCATCCATCCAACCATCCATCAACCATCCATCTATTAACCATCCATCCATCCATCCATGCATCCAACCATCCATCAACCATCCATCTATTAACCATCCATCCATCCATCCATCCATCCATGCATCCAACCATCCATCAACCATCCATCAACCATCCATCTATTA
The DNA here is from genome assembly GCF_016097555.1 of Gigantopelta aegis. NCBI lineage: Eukaryota > Metazoa > Mollusca > Gastropoda > Neomphalida > Peltospiridae > Gigantopelta > Gigantopelta aegis. The sequence continues at coordinate 34,118,521 of NC_054705.1, read as the reverse complement.
ACCATCCATCCATCCACCCATCCATCAACCCATCCACTTGCCCATCCATCCATCCACCATTCACCCATCCTTTTTTGTCCATCCATCCATCCATCCATCCATCCACACACCCAATCACTAACCCATCCACCAACCATTAATCCATCCATCAATGCATGCATGCATCCATCCATCTATCATCCATCATCCATCATCCATCATCCATCCATCCATACAACCATATATCTGCTCACCCATCCATTTATCCATCCATCCATCCATCCATTTATCCATCCATCCATCCATCCATCCATCCATCCATCCATCCATCCATCCATCCATCCATCCACACACACATGGCCACACACAGACATACCCTTCTTTAGTCCTGTCACTTGCCATTTTGTCCATCCATCCATCCATCCATCCACTCATTCAACCAGTATCTAAACTTCTTCATTCTTTAGAAATTAATTTTGTTTCTTCTTCTTTTTTGTAATATGTGCATCATGATTCTTTCACCAATAGAGAACTGACATCCTGTTTTTTTCTAATTGGCTGTTGAGACCCAATGGGAGGAGTTACATAATAAAGCTTTACAAAAAAAACGAAGAAAAAAAAAGAAATTGCTGATGATGCAACAAGCAGAGGGAAGGAAAAAATGTGTTATTGATTGGTGTTTAGCTTGGTCACTGTGTCAGAAATAATAACTGTCTGTAGAAAGTAGGGGAAGTGGGTTACGTGAAGAAAACGTTGATTAAATCTTTGTGGCTTCAGTGTATTATGCAACATGTGGAGACTATTACGGGAGTGGGACCTACTCCGTGGTTATCGCCTATCATTGTGTTTTCATTGACACAAAAAATATTTGACCAGTCTATTGCGAGACAATGCAGTGCCATAGTTTAGCTTGAAAGACATTTGTTAAAATTTGTTAACAGCTGTAGGGGGTGTGTACAGTTGTTTTTAGAACAGCCCATGTAACACTGGATGAAGTAAGTGTTTACATTACGGTTGAACATTTCTTAATATAACCAGGTGGTGAACGACCTTGGATGTTTAGTGGTGAATGGTTAAGTGATCAGATGGGGGGTTTTTAAAAGGCTTTTTGGTAGGTACTGGAATCGTACCTCAGTACCTGCTCCAGTGCTCCAAGGCATGGGAGGAAAGAAAAGGAAAGCAAGGAAGGAAATATTTTATTTAACGACGCACTCGACACATTTTTTTAATGGTTATATGGTGCCAGAGATATGTTTATGGACCACTCAGATATTGAGACAGGAAACCCGCTGTCGCCACTTCATGGTCTATTCTTTTCAATTAGCAGCAAGCGATCTTTTATATACACCATCTCACAGACAGGATAGTACATACTATAGCCTTTGTTACACCAGTTGTGGATCACTGGCTGGAATGAGAAATAGCCCAATGGGTCCACCGAAGGGGATTGATCCTAGACCGACTGTGCATCAAGTGAATGCTTTATTAAATGGAGTCAAATATATTCAAAACTTTGAAATGATATGTGCAAAAGATGAAGTTGAAATTGAAAAAAATCTGAAATAAATTGCTTTAAAAGAAATTACATATATACAACATGAAGTGAAATGTATACAATATGAAGTGAAATGTATACAATAGGAAGTGAAATGTATACAATATGAAGTGAAATGTACACAAAATGTAGTGAAATGTATACAATAGGAAGTGAAATGTACACAATATGAAGTGAAATGTATACAATATGAAGTGAAATATACACAAAATGTAGTGAAATGTACACAATATGAAGTGAAATGTATACAATATGAAGTGAAATATACACAAAATGTAATGAAATGTACAAAACAAAGTGAAATTGACAAAACATAAAGATGCGAAGATAAATGTAGTGAAATGTAAAAACAAATGGAAAAAAAAAAAAAAAAAAAAAAAAAAAAAAAATATATATATATATATATATACTACGCAGTACATATGAAAGACAAAATGAAATATATAAATTAAAACACTTTTATTTTCAACAAAGGAAATTAATTTAATTCATTTTAATGGGTGTGCAGTGCATCAGACATACTCCTCCACTAAACATCCTTATTACGATTGTCTTTTTCGGACATGTTCGCTAATGGGATTCAGCCTGATAGCTCACGTCTGCCGGCCAGGCCATCGATATAAAAAGAAAACCATGCATTGGCCGGCGAATTGATTGCTTCTCCCGTCTGCAATCTTGACACCTAAAATGAGATCTGCAAAAAGTCTCGCATGCCCCTATTCGATTGAATCGGTGTGTTTTCGTGATTTGCTTGGGGTAAAATGCGACGTCGGTGCCGGACAAATCCGGTTCGGTTGTGAAATATTGTCTGGTTTTGTCAGGAACAATTCTCGTCTCATTGCGATTGTAAGTGCAGAGAAGCAATGATTTAAAATTTCAGTTTTAATAGGGTTCTGGTTATTGAAGCTGAAAACAAACAAAAAATATAGTTTTTTTGTTTGGTAATTTAAAAAATATTTTATTATTTTATTTTAGTGATTTTCATTAGGTAGCAGAATGTATGTTAAAGTATTATATGTTTTTTAAAAATACTTTAAGACAGGTCAGTATGGTATGAATAAAGTATTCAACTAAAAGATTACTAAACACTTTGTAACAATCTCCCTCCCACCTACAATGTTCCATTTCTTGTCTATCTTGATGTTTTTAATCAATTGTATTATTTTGTCTGCCTTGTAAAATTTGTAATTGTAAACTGTAGGAGATATCTTGATATAGGCATCTACAGTTGATCAAACCCCGTCCATCCATCCATCCATCTATCCATCCGTCCGTCCATCTGTCTATCCATCCATCCGTCCATACATCTGTACATCGATCCATCCGTCCGTCCGTCCATCCATCCATTAATCAATTAATTCATCCATCCACTCATCCATCCATCCATCCATCCATCCATTCATTCATTAATCAGTTCATTCACCCATCCACTCATCCATCCATCCATCCATTCATCCACCCATCCATCCATCCATCCATCCATCCAGACCTTAATATAGGCATCACCCATTGGGCAATCCCCAATGTTAATACAAATGTTAATAAATATTCTTTATAATAATCAGTTCATCCATCCATCCATCCATCCATCTGTCTGTCCATTCATCCAGCCATCCAACCAACCAGCCAGCCAGTCAGCCATCAGTCCATCCAGCCATTATTTCAGCCATCAGTCCATCCAGCCATCCTTCCATCCATCCATCCATCCATCCATTCATCCATCCAGACGTTAATATAGGCATTTCCCACTGGTCAATCCCCAATGTTCATACAAATGTTAATATTGTTTATAACAATCAGTTCATCCATCCATCCATCCATCCATCTGCTCACCCATCCATCCATCCATCCATCCAAACACCCATTTCTCAAATCGATTCATCCATCCATCCATCCATCCATCCACACACACAGACATACCATTCTATATTCCTGTCACTTGCCAAAATGAAAAAGAAAGAGAAAAAAAGAAAAATGTGTTATCGCATGTAAATTGTGCTTCTCCTAATGTTATAACCGCATCACCTGTCACCTATGTAATTTTCCAACAACACCATCATTTTGCAGAGAGCTCACTAAAAACGTGATGCTACCAGCTGCCCCAGATACGTGAAAATAATGAAACCCAGTTATTACCAAGTGGACGGTTATGTAAGTCAAAGATTGCTTGTTATGTAAGATAAAAAGCTCCCATTGCAGCATTCTGCAGCAGACACCCACCGTAACCATGACTTGGTAACCGTTCTGCTTTTGCATATCACTGCCAGACTCTTAGGTAATAAGAAGAATTCATTCCTATCTGCCATAAAGGTGCAATATCATAGTCACATAGTCACATAGTTTGTGTTTTCATAGTCACATAGTCACATAGTTTGTGTTTTCATAGTCACAAGGGGGTGGGATGTAGCCCAGTGGTAAAGTGTTCGCTTGATGTGCAGTCAGTCTAGGATCAATCCCCGTCAGTGGACCCATTGGGTTATTTCTCGTTCCCGCCAGTGCTCTACAACTGGTGTATCAAAGGTCGTGGTATGTGCTATCCTGTCTGTGGGATGGTGTATATAAAAGATCCCTTGCTGCTAATCAAAAAGAGTAGTCCATGAAGTGGCAATAGTGGGTTTCCTCCCTCAATAACTGTGTGGTCCTTAACCATATGTCCGACGCAGTATAACAGTAAATAAAATGTGTTGAGTGTGTTGTTAAATAAAACATTTCCTTCCTACATTTATTTCAAGAATGTGTTAGTGGTTACCATGGTAGTCTAGGAACTGCGGGAGATATGATGCCTAAGGTTCGAGTCCCAGCAACAGTATGAAACAATTTGCAAGGCCAAAACTTTTTTTTATCCTCTGTGCCCATACATTAGTTAATATCTGTGTATGTACTAGTCAAACCAACATACATAAACTATAGAGATATTCATACATCTATATATTCTTGTCGGTGTCCTGTTTGCCAACAACTCTGTGTTTGTAAGCCCCACTTATATCATCAGTTTACTGAACATTCTTTTTTAAGAATTCTTGATAACCGAATGGTTATGGTATAGCTCTTGGAAATGTGGGGGATTAGATTCCTAAGGTTTGAGTCCCATCAACAGAATGAGACAATTTGCGAGATCAAAACAGATTTTTATCCTCTGTGCCCATGCGATTATATCTATGTATGTACTAGTCAAAGCCAACATATGGTACATGCAATATATAGATAATACATACATCTATACATACTATACATATGTACTGGTATGAGTACTGTGGAAAAGTTCACCCCCACCCCCTCTTTTCTAAGTATCAAAATAAACATTTGCTAGAGACCAAATATCTTCAATTAAAACATCTCTCTCTCTCTCTCTCTCTCTCTCTCTCTCTCTCTCGCTCTCTCTCTCACTCACTCCCTCTGCTGTGGAAAAGTTCACCCCCACCCCCTCTTTTCTAAGTATCAAAATAAACATTTGCTAGAGACCAAATATCTTCAATTAAAACATCTCTCTCTCTCTCTCTCTCTCTCTCTCTCTCTCTCTCTCTCTCTCTCTCTCTCTCTCTCTCTCTCTCTCTCTCTCGCTCTCTCTCTCACTCACTCCCTCTGTATCTCACTCCCTCTGTCTCTTTCTCATTATCTCTCTCTCATTCTCTGTCTCAGTCTCTCTCTCTCTCTCTCTCCTCTGTCTCTCTGTCTGTCTGTCTGTCTGTCTGTCTGTCTCTCTGTCTCTCTCTCTCTCTCTCTCTCTCTCTCTCTCGCTCTCTCTCTCGCTCTCTCTCTCACTCACTCCCTCTGTATCTCACTCCCTCTGTCTCTTTCTCATTCTCTCTCTCTCATTCTCTGTCTCAGTCTCTCTCTCTCTCTCTCTCCTCTGTCTCTCTGTCTGTCTGTCTGTCTGTCTGTCTGTCTCTCTCTCTCTCTCTCTCTCTCTCTCGCTCTCTCTCTCACTCACTCCCTCTGTATCTCACTCCCTCTGTCTCTTTCTCATTCTCTCTCTCTCATTCTCTGTCTCAGTCTCTCTCTCTCTCTCTCCTCTGTCTCTCTGTCTGTCTGTCTGTCTGTCTCTCTCTCTCTCTCTCTCTCTCTCTCTCTCTCTCTCTCTCTCTCTCTCCCCCCCCCCTCTGTCTCCCTCCCTCTCTCTTAACCAACTGTCCAAATAACATATATTAGATATAATTGTTTTTAATTAAATAGCCATAGTTTAAAATGTTCTGAAGTGTCATAAAAGAAATATTCTGTTTCTCAGTTCAGTGTTTGTATTTTTTTTTAATATGTTTATCCCTTTCTTACGTTTTGTACACATGCATTACGCTAAAGTAGGAAATAATTATTTACCAATAATCAAATACTGTCCATGGGTCAGTCTCACTTTCTGTGGGCTCCATTTAACCACCGAGTATTAAAAGTCGAGACAATTTATAGTATTTAAGAAAAAGCCGAGACCAATTCAACACGGAAGGACGACAAAACAAACAAAAGAAAATTCCTAAAAACAGGGTGCCTGCAAATGAAAAATTCATTAAACAATCATCAAAGTTATGCAGTAATTCCACTGGGAGCCATTATATCACCCCACAGCAATGGTCTCTCTCCCGGTTTCTCTCTCTCTCTCTTACTCACTCACTCACTCTGTAGTTGCATGCAGTGAGAAAAAGCACTGGTCACTGAATGGTCAGGGCTAGCGAGATAACACACTTTTGGGAAAAAGCATTGGCCAGCTCAGTTTGATTACCCTGTGTGGCTGTAGGCTTTATGGCAGCTGGTAATATCAGATGACCAGTGGGTTACGTCACTGCAGGGGATAACAGCTATGATCAAATATTGGGGCTCCATGTCCACTGAAAACTGGACAGGCCGTGCTCTCTGGTCATCTGCTTCACTTTAAAACCTGCAACTCTTGATTTTCACAAAGGCAGAAATGGTTTTGCCTGGAATTCTATAGCTATGGCAGCGATTACATGTATTAAAGGTAGGGTTGCTTGTTTGTTTGTTTTTGTTAGGGTCATTTTTTTGGCATGAAATTTAGATGTATATTTTTGATGTCATTGATGAAAATATAGGTAAATATATGTATTTAAGGTAGCCTTTTTTTCTCTTTTTTTTAAAGTATACTAACAAATAACATTGGTATTGTTCAGCAGGGTTGCTGAATTTATATGTATCAATGATAGATTGTTACTGTTAGATTTTGGCTTTTAAAAAAATATATATTTATGTAAAAATGGTCGATTATGTTTTGCTTGTTTCATATTTTAGACAAAACATTTTTAAAAATGTTGGGGTGTGATTAGTAAAATATCTGTCTCAAATGTACACAAAGATAGTTATGATTCAGCATGGTTACTGAATTTATATGCATCGATGATAGATTGTTAGATTTTGGCATATATATATATATATATATATATATAAGTATTATATATAAAAGGTGGGGGGGGGGTGTCTTATATTTTAGACAAAACATTGTTATGTTATGGTGTGAGTGATAAAAGATATATATATTTTAGGTTTGGAGGATGTTAAATTATTTCTTTTTGTTTATTATGTTTTGGCATGTTGCTGAATATATATACAATGACACATGTAGAGTATGTATGAAATTCAGAATATTTCAGCATAATTTCTCTCTCTCTCTCTCTCTCTCTCTCTCTCTCTCTCTCTCTCTCTCTCTCTCTCTCTCTCTCTCTCTCTCTCTCTCTCTCTCTCTCTCTCTCTCTCTCTCTCTCTCTCTCTCTCTCTCTCTCTCTATATATATATATATATATATATATTAATTACTTAGATAAGGAAAGCTGTTTATGGTTTGTAAAATACATGTACATGTTTTAGCTAAAATTGTATATTTATGGAAATGGTTGCTTGTATTGGAGGAATAACTATTTTTAAAAACATTTAGACTAAGGTTATTGCATTAGTTCTATGATTACACACAGCTTCTTGCATATGTCCTTGAGCATTAATTAATTAATGTTTTTTTTAGATAGAAGTTATTTTAGTACAGCAATTACTAATATCAGTTGTCTGTCTTAGCATTTACATGTGTGTGTTTGGTAAATGTGTGTATGTTTTGTACTGTAATTTACCACCATGGGTGCTAAATTTAATACCGTAAATGTTTTGTATATTGATTTAAAAAAGAGGTTTTATGTATAGAAGTATTTAGTTACAGCAATGGATGTTTGTATTAAAAATATAGTTTAGTTTATTTATTTAAAAAAAAAATATATATGTTTATGTTATAATAATAATAAAATACATATATATTATTTTATTTATATATATATATATATATATATATATATATATACACATGTATATATATATATATATAAAATAATATATATGTATAATATATATAATATATATTTTTTAAGTTTATTAATCTCAGAAACCACAGTTTCAAGGGTTTGTTTTTGCCTTTAATTTTGATTTAAGATATATATTAGACTCAAGTTTAAATTAAAGAGGAAAGTAAAAGTTTTTTGTTGGGTGGTGGTTTTTTTTGGGGGGGGGGTTTTGTGAGTGATTAGTAAAGAGATTTAGTCAACACTTCTCATGTTACATTCAATGGCAGTATATAGTAGATTGTTTTAAAAGTAGACTTGGAGCAGTCAAGTCTGGGCATGATTTTTGTAACTAGACAGTATACCGGTACATATGTATGTCTACGATTGAGTTCTCAAGTAGAAGACTAGTGGTAGTTCTTCTACATGTATTGGAAAGAGTTCAACCCGTACCCCTCTATATCAAAGGCTCTAAAGACTAACCCTAACCCTATCCCTAAAACTAACCTTAACCATTGAAAGGGGGGTACGGGTCAAACTCATGCCCATGTATTTATTGGTATTTTAATTAGAATTTATAATCCATCCCATCTTCCTAGAAAAAATGTTTTTAATATTAACTTATACAATTACAGGGTACTTGCGACACAATGTTATTTTAAATTATCAATTAATTGATCAATGCAAAATATTTCTACAGTTCGTCCCATCCTTGTACAAAAATGTTTTTTGTTAATCATTTCAGTTTGGTTTGCCGTAAAAAAAAAAAAAAAAAAAAAAAAAAAATGTTTGGGAAATTTTTTTTTTTTAATCTGTACTTTTATGTGCAATTTGAAAAACAGTCTGAACAAAAATAAATAACTTGCAGTGAATTCAATAGTATGAAAAAAGGCATTACCTGTGGGACAGACCATAGACTGGTGTATTTGGTATTTATTTACATAAAAATTAACCATAGCTCACATTGGAAGCAATTAATTTTGGTTTAGTCAATTTTCAGATATATAGACTAGAGTTGAAAATGGAATTTACTACAAGTTATTTATTTCTGAGCCAGTTGTTTTCTAAATTGCACACACAAATAGTTTGGTGGGTTTTTTGTTTTTTGTTAAAAACAAAATACTTTTATTCCAAACTGAAATTATTTACAAAAAAAGCCCACCATTATTCTTGAGAAACAAACTCATTCAGCTCCTTAATAAAGCCTTTATTACCAAAAGCAATGAATGAATGAATGAATGAGTGACTGAGTGAATGAATGACTGAATGAATGAATGAATGAGTGACTGAGTGAATGAATGACTGAATGAATGAATGAATGAGTGACTGAGTGAATGAATGACTGAATGAATGAATGAATGAGTAAATGAGTGAGTGAGTGAATGAATGAGTGAGTGAGTGAATGAGTGAATGAATGACTGAATGAATGAATGAATGAGTAAATGAGTGAGTGAGTGAATGAGTGAATGAATGAATGAATGAGTCAGTGAGTGAGTGAATGAATTAATGAAAGAGTGAATGAATGAATGACTGAATGAGTCAGTGAATAAGTCAGTGAGTGAATGATTGAATGACTGGATGAATGAATGAATGACGACACCCTAACACAAAAATATACATTGGCTATTGGGTTCCCCAAAAGGTAAATTATTGCCAAAGGGATTAAAGGTATAAAAATGGGATTTTCTCAAAACTGTTAATTTATCACTTACTTATTTTATTGCCTTTTACTGTAGCAAGACAGAATATATATTTTAAAGAAAGGTTTTAGACAGCGTTCTGTGTGCAAGATTATAATAGCTTCTATAAAAGATAGTGGTTACATGTATTTATGGGTATGTAAATATAAAAACAAAAATAAAACAACATTTCAGTACATTCGGGAGATTTTGTTTTGAAACTGCATGTGGATTTTACTTTTATATTTATATTTATGCTTTTAGATAATTATCAGGGGCTGGACGTAGTCAAGTGGTAAAGCGCTCGCTTGATACCCGATCAGTTTGGGATCAATTCCTATCAGTGGGCCCATTGGGCTATTTCTTGTTCCAGCCAGTGCACCATGACTGGTATATCAAAGGCCGTGGTATGTGTTATCCTGTCTGTGGGATGGTGCATATAAAAGATCCCTTGCTGCATTAGGAAAAATGTAGCGGGTTTCCTCTAAGACTATATGTCAAAATTACCAAATGTTTGACATCCAATAGCCGATGATTAATAAATCAATGTGCTCTAGTGGTGTCATTAAACAAAACAAACTTGGTCTATTTATATTTTGAAAATGCACGTACATTTTACTGTATATTAAAAAACGAGATGTTACTATTATGTAAAAAAACCCACAATTATTAATGGCATTATAGATAAAATAGATAAAAAATAAAGTTTTTATAAAATACATGTATTGTAGTTTTTTAGTTTTTTACATTTTATTTTATGTTTTTTAATTTAAATTTGTGTAAAATTATATTAATAAAATACACATATATGTAGATAAAGGGTTTATATTTATTTATGTAAGGTAATAATTGTTTTTAACAGACAACATATATTATTCTAAATGAAAAATATGTAAATATTTAAAAAATATATTTATATTATTGGGGGGTTTTTTGGGTTTTTTTTAATGTGTAATAATTTTGTAATTAAAACTATGCTAGATATTACTTAAATATTAATTGTGAAAAAAATAAACCACCTAAATTTCAATTTCTGTTACAATGACATTAATTATAAGCTTTTAGTTATTATTATATTTATTTTTAAAATTTATTATTATTGTTTAATTTTTGTTTAGTTTGGCAGTTAATAGCTAATTCTTTCTTCTGGTGGTGGCAAATGTTTTTATATTTACTAAAAAATAGAGTCACAGCCATACTAATAGTATATATTATTTAAAAACCCCAGAATTTAATTTTTTATAGGGTAGTGTTTTTGATGTGTTTAGCAGAGAATACAAAGTTTAAAAGTTTGTTTTGTTTAACAATACCACTAGTGCATATCAATTTATTTATCATCGACTAGATTGGATGTCAAACATTTGGTAATTTTGACATATAGTCTTAGAGAGGAAACCTGCTACATTTTTTTTTCATTAGTAGCAAGAGATCTTTTATATGCAATAGTCTACAGGCAGGACATCAAATACAACAGCCTTTGATATATACCAGTCACGGTGCACTGGTTGGAACGAGAAATAGAGCAGGTTTAGATTGATCAAAAACAAATGATTTCCCAGTATTCAAGGTTTAAACGGGGCTCAAAACTTTGATTTCCCAATAATCTAGGTTTAGAGTAAGCTAAACTCTTTTTATGGCTATTAATTGAGGTTTAGGCTAAGCTAAAAAAAAAGTTTGACTGGTCATTAATCAAGGTTTAGACTGAGCTAAAAACTACAAATCAAGGTTTAGACTGAGCTAAAAACTACAAATCAAGGTTTTAGACTGAGCTAAAAACTACAAATCAAGGTTTAGACTGAGCTAAAAACTACAAATAAGGTTTAGACTGAGCTAAAAACTACAAATCAAGGTTTAGACCGAGCTAAAAACTACTAATCAAGGTTTTAGACTGAGCTAAAAACTACAAATCAAAGTTTAGACTGAGCTAAAAACTACTAATCAAGGTTTAGACTGAGCTAAAAACTTTATTTTAACTCTAATCAATTAAGGCTGAATTATAGACAGAGCTAAAAAAAATCATGTTTCGTTAATTAGATGTACGTTTACTGAAAAATACTTGAGATGTCGCTGACTGACTACTAATCAAGGTTTAGACTGAGCTAAAAACTTCAGTTAGAAAAAAAAAAACCAAACATTTATTGACTACTAATCAAGCTTTAGACTGAGCCTAAAACTTTATTTTAACTCGAATCAATTAAGGCTGAATTATATAGACTGGGCTAAAAAGTTCATGCTTCGTTAATTAGATGTACGTTTACTAGAAAAATACTTGAGATGTCGCCGACTGGGTGTTCCATGGTGTCATATACTTGATGCAGACCTGCGAGAGTGCCATTATTAACACTTGACGCGGACTGACGCAGGATCCGACAAGTGATATACACCAGCGTAGGATATGTCATTTTGATCACGACAACGTGTGATGAAAAATTAATCAACACCACTACCTGGTTTGCTAATTGCTTTCATTTTCCTCAAGCCCAAAACTTAAATGCGCTGTTAGAGGTTGTTAGAGGCTGTTACAGGGTGTTAGGTCTGAGGTAGCCAGACAAATTGTTGGAGCAGTCAAGGCCATAAAGAGATTATTTTTTTATTATTATTCTGTGGTCTAATAAAAGATGTCTTGCTGCTGCTGCTTCTTTTTTTTTTACAAAAAAGGAGTATCTTATGTGGTGCCAGTGGGTTCTCAGTGGTAAATTTTATTAAGAGCTCGCTCGATGCATGGTCGGTCTGAGATCAATCCCCGTTGGTGGGCCAATTGGGCTATTTCTCGTTCCAGCTAGTGCACCACGACTGGTATATCAAAGGCTGTGATATGTACTACCCTGTTTGTGGGATGGTGCATATAAAAGATCCCTTGCGGCTAATCAAAAAGAATAGCCCATGAAGTGGCGACAGCAGGTTTCATCTCTCAATATCTGTGATGCCATATAACCGTAAATAAAATGTGTTGAGTGCGTCATTAAATAAAACATTTCCTTCCTTCCTTCCTTGGACAAATATTCTGTATCTTTTTTCATTGTTCTCACTTCACAACTCAATATCCATGACTAATGTATCAAAAGCTGAATGTTGTCGTCTTTTTTTTTTTTTTTTTTTTTTTTTTTTAAATATATATATATCTCTTGCTGCTAATCTGTTTGTTTCTTAAATTTTCTTTTTAGAACAGTAAAAAAAAAAAAAATCAAATAAAAATTAAAAACCCTAAATTAATTATAAACATTTTCATAATTTCACAATTTCTTGTCTTCTCTACAAACAAAATCAGTAGAAGAGATTTTCTTCATATCTGTTAATCACTAAAAAAATTCTGAGATATGCTACTAAACAATGTATTATTTGTTTAATCACTAACATTTTTATTGAGATACACAAGATTTTCTTAATCTCTTTTAGTGTTAATCATTTAGAATATTCTTGAGATGTACTACAAAACATTCCTTTCCTTTCCCTGAATTTACAATACAACTAACAACTACCCTGATTTGATTATACATTTTTTCCCCCTCCTTTCATAAAGATTCTTTCTTCTCCAACAAGCAACACCAAAATAAAACAAATTCTCTCTCTCTCTTTTTCTCTTTCATTACATTCAGGTGACCAGGTTTCAATTGCAAAAGCAAAACAAACCCAGCTTGTAAACATGGGCGAAAATTACACTCCATGACCCCATGACAGACTGTTAACAGACTGTTCGCATTGCCAACAGCCGCATTGCTAAGCCACCCAATGTGAGGTGTCCATTTCAAAGAACATCTATCTCAGCATGTTTTTACTTCCTTCTTTTCAGAAGAGCTGGGTCGCGGTGACCCTCTGGACAGACCCAGAGAAGTGGGTTTTTTGTCCCCGGTTCAAACCAGTGCAGATTCGCATGTGGCCGGAGAAGAATCAGCAATTTCTGATACTCTTGTGACGTCGTCGTCTCTTCAAGAAAATAAAAGGCAATTAATTTTTATATTTTAAAGGCATACTGTCACAGATCACTGACCTATTTAATGGTCTAACAAAGTATTACCTGAACAAATATAATTTGATTTGTCCCTAAATGTACTTTATTCAACCATCTTAATAACCACCATACTCCACTTATTAATGATATTTTGTAAAAATAATTGAATTATGGCAATGGTCCATAATTCAAAAACTAACATTGCTGAGAGGGTTGACATGGATTTCACTCCATCATGATGTAGTTAAAGTGATGCAATAGCTAGATTTGGTCTGTAAAAATTAAGATAATTTTGATGTATTATTCATTTTTAGAGAAATAAGGTCCTTAAATCTGTGACAGTATGCCTTTAATTATTATCACTAATGTGAAGAAAAAAAAAGAAGTAAAAAATTGTAGGTTGCATCATTGGTGGTGACAAATTGTTTTGGGCCGAAAGTTACAAAGCCTGTTTATGTCTTACACACATGTATCTATAATAAATAATAATAATCGCTTATAAACACCTGCATTTTAAGAAAGACGTGCTTCGTAAATTTGGCCCTTTGTTTTTATGGGGTTTTTTCCAGTGTGTTTACAGGGAACATTTTGTTTAGTATTGTATTGTGATTCACCATGCAAATTTTAAGAATCGCTTCACTATTTTAAACGTTAAATTATACTTGCTAATCATTTTTCAATCAATTAACAACTATTGCTAATCAAAATTTCAAAAAAAAAAATATTCCCTGGTTTAAAAAAAAAAATGTTCCCACTGTGTAGATAGGCACATATCATTAGCTTAGGTTATATACACGGCTGCCATGTATATAGCCATTTCTGTGTTAAGTAACACAGATGGCAGCCTCCAGTATCATTGTATTTATTGAATTCATTTATGTATACAATATATAGCATAATGTATGATTATTAATGACTGGATCCAAGCACAAAAAGATCCTTCTGAAATACGGTATTGGGTAAGTACAAAGAAGGCTGTCGGCAGTGCAGATTGAAAAGAGGAGAAGTGGTCAGAATGATAAAAAACTGTTGAAAATGCCTTGCACATTATATACTGATGGAAAGAAATAAGGGAACACATCGAATTGTATACCAAATTTAATTCACTACTAGCGTAGTAATGTCTGTATTTCACACCAAGTTGTATTGTTGGATTGAATGACAGTAGTGTTGAAAGATCTGCCTATATGTTCCCTGTCAACTTCTGACAATATGAATTGATTTTTGATGCAGTCATTATTTCTTGTTGCTATCTGTGTGATCCTTTATTTCTTTCCATCAGTATATTATAGATGAGTATCACATCCCAAGGTCTGGATTGAAGAAAACTGACCATAATCTATAAACAGGTTCCACGTGAAAACAGAAGATGTAACCTTTCAGTTGTGATAATTTGTTTATGACACGCTTTTGAAAATGAAGAAACGTGTATATAGTTATATGGTCTGTCATTTAACAGTGTGAATTGCAGGCAATCATGTTGTTGGTGAACTGATCAAAGTACAAATACCTTCTTTTTTTCTTTCTTTTTTTAAAAAAGAAAGAAGAAAGAATACAATAGAATCTCACTGGGTCGAACTCGAAGGGTTGAATATACCGCAACTCTCGAACCAAAAACAAAGTCCCGAGTTACACCTACACGTTGTTGACCGATTGGTTAGGTCAAACTACCCGATGGGGCGAACACTTTCTCGAGCACTGACAGCGTTCGAGCCAACAGGATTCAACTGTATTTGAAAGTGATCACCAAATATGGAATAACATTCAGTTTTTCTATAGTTTTTTTATTTCTATCTTTCTGTTATTTATGAGTTATGGGCTGTGAATCTAGGAGGATTCCATGCTTCCACAAATCCCAGATATTGGGTCAGAAGCATTAAGATGCAGCTACCATCTCCCAACTCCCAACCACCCACCTCCCAGCTACCAGCTACCATCTTCCAACTCCCAACTCCCAACCACCCGTCTCCCAGCTACCATCTACCATCTTCCAACTCCCAACCACCCACCTTCCAGCTACCAGCTACCATCTCCCAACTCCCAGTGCCAACCACCTCCAAGCTACCAGCTACCATCTCCCAACTCCCAACCACCCACCTCCCAGCTACCAGCTACCATCTCCCAACTCCCAACCACCCACCTCCCAGCTACCAGCTACCATCTCCCAACTCCCAACCACCCACCTCTCAGCTACCAGCTACCATCTTCCAACTCCCAGACACCCACCTCCCAGCTACCAGCTACCATCTTCCAACTCCCAGTGCCAACCACCTCCAAGCTTCCAGCTACCATCTTCCAACTCCCAACCACCCACCTCCCAGCTACCAGCTACCAGCTCCCAACTCCCAACCACCCAGCTACCAGCTACCATCTTCCAACACCCAACCACCCACCTCCCAGCTACCATCTCCCAACTCCCAACTCCCAGTGCCAACCACCTCCCACCTACCAGCTACCATCTTCCAACTCCCAACCACCCACCTCCCAGCTACCAGCTACCATCAACTCCCAACCACCCACCTCCCACCTACCAGCTACTATCTTCCAACTCCCAACTCCCAACCACCCACCTCCCAGCTACCAGCTACCATCTTCCAACTCCCAACCACCCACCTCCCAGCTACCAGCTACCATCTTCCAACTCCCAACCACCCACCTCTCAGCTACCAGCTACCAGCTACCATTTCCCAACTCCCAACCACCCACCTCCCAGCTACCATCTCCAAACTCCCAGCGCCAACCACCCACCTCCCACCTACCAGCTACCATCTTCCAACTCCCAACCACCCACCTCCCAGCTACCAGCTACCAGCTACCATCTGCCAACTCCCAACCACCCACCTCCCAGCTACCATCTTCTAACTCCCAACCTCCCAGCTAACAGCTACCATCTTCCAACTCCCAACCACCCACCTCCCAGCTACCAGCTACCATTTCCTAACTCCCAGTACCAACCACCCACCTCCCAACTACCAGCTACCATCTTCCAACTCCCAACCACCCACCTCCCAACTACCAGCTACCATCTTCCAACTCCCAACCACCCACCTCCCAGCTACCATCTTCTAACTCCCAACCACCCACCTCCCAGCTACCATCTTCCAACTCCCAACCACCCACCTCCCAGCTACCATCTTCTAACTCCCAACCTCCCAGCTAACAGCTACCATCTTCCAACTCTCAACCACCCACCTCCCAGCTACCAGCTACCATCTCCTAACTCCCAGTGCCAACCACCTCCCAGCTACCAGCTACCAGCTACCATCTCCCAACTCCCAACCATCCACCTCCCAGCTACCAGCTACCATCTTCCAACTCCCAACCACCCACCTCCCAGCTACCAGCTACCATCTCCAAACTCACAACCACCCACCTCCCAGCTACCAGCTACCATCTCCCAACTCCCAACCACCCACCTCCCATCTACCAGCTACCATCTCCCAACTCCCAACCACCCACCTCCCAACTACCAGCTACCATCTTCCAACTCCCAACCACCCACCTCCCAGCTACCAGCTACCATCTCCCAACTCACAACCACCCACCTCCCAGCTACCAGCTACCATCTCCCAACTCCCAACCACCCACCTTCCAGCTACCAGCTACCATCTCCCAACTCCCAACCACCCACCTCCCAACTACCAGCTACCATCTTCCAACTCCCAACCACCCACCTCCCAGCTACCAGCTACCATCTCCCAACTCCCAACCACCCACCTTCCAGCTACCAGCTACCATCTCCCAACTCCCAACCACCCACCTTCCAGCTACCAGCTACCATCTCCCAACTCCCAACCACCCACCTTCCAGCTACCAGCTACCATCTCCCAACTCCCAGCACTGACCACCTTCTCACACAAACAAACTCATGTACCACATTCAGTAACAACACACATTGTATGTGTATATATATATATATATATCATATAATATCTTACATTTTCTGTGCAATCAAAGTATGTGATATTTTTCAGATCATATACTTTAAGAATTTGATCACTTTGCAAATTAGATGTAAATTAGTCGAGGTCTCGGCACTAGGTTTATTGACATTTAAGCAAACGTACTTGGGTGACACTCCATGATTGACGTATGCATTCATAGTCATCAAATAAAAACATTTCAATGGCAATTTGACACTGAAAGCTGTCCAGCATTCAGAAAACAAAAAATGTTAGGCATAACTTTATTTTGATGTAAGGACATCCAAAATGACGTCTTTCGAGTTTGACGTCATTTCCATTAAAAAATACACCGTGCACCGTGCCACATATTCTTACGTCATTTGAATATCAAGTAATAGCGGACTGGAATTAAAGTTGCATGTACAGTTTATAAAAACACGTTGTATTAAGCTTGAGCTTATATGATAAAGAGATTATTACCCTCGTGTATTTCGGTATCGTCAATATCATATATTATTTTTATTCCTAATATATGATATTGACGATACTGAAAAACACTCTGGTAATAACCTCTATGTATATATACACATGTAGTAGGTAACATGTACAGAAGTTTATGAATGAAAAAAAAAATTAATGGCGAAACTATCTGATAAATCTGGGATTAAATGGGCTTGTCCGGATTCCAAATTGTCTGGTGTCAGATGTGTAAATAATATTTAGTTTAGTAGACAGTGGAAGATATACATGCACAGCAGATGTTGTTGGGAGTGTTGGAAATAGAAAAATACATGCCTGATGTTACATCCTAAATCTGATAAATAAGCAATAAATATTGTTTTGTGTTTTACTCTGACCTTGGGGAAAGTCTTTCTGTACAAAACAACTAAACTGGAATGAGTAACCAAACAGGAATAAACAGCAATGGGGGAAAAACAGAGAAAATCATTTTTCGTTGTTGCATGAATAGCTATTAACAAAGAAAGGTATGTCTGTTTAAAGTTAAAGTTGTCTTTGTCAGTTTTATTTGTTTGTTTGTTTTGTTTAATGACACCACTAGAGCATGTTAATTAATTAATTAATCATCTGATATTGGATTGACATCTGGTAATTCATTGGTTTTAATATTTATAAGTAGACAAGATTAGCAGCATTGGGTTTTATATATTCATGGAAGACGAGCATAACCATTGACAGTACTTTATAGTTTTTATTCTTGGGCCAAAAAAACATATATTGCTGGGGTGGGGGGTGGGGTTGTAGTTTTTTATTTTTCTGCGATAGCTACAACAGCGCCATCTATACCTGAAATAATGCTGCACCACCTCAAATGGTTTATTTTGTTTAGCAACACCACTAGAGCACACTGATTTACTAATGATCAGCTATTGGACATTTTTTCCATTAGTAGCAAGGGATCTTTTATATGCACCATCTCACAGACAGGATAGCACATACCATAGCCTTTGATATACCAGTCGTGCAATGAGTGTGATGCACCATGACACTGTGGGTCCAAATAAGGTCATTTCAGGGGCAAATTCAGTCATAAAAGGGCGGGATGTAGCCCAGTGGTAAAGCGCTCATTTGATGCGCGGTCAGTTTAGGGTCGATCCCCGTCGGTGGCTCCATTGGGCTATTTCTCATTCCAGTCAGTGCACCATGACTGGTATATCAAAAGCTGTGGTATGTGCTATCCTGTCTGTTGTATGGTGCATATAAAAGATCCCTTGCTGCTAATCGAAAAGAGTAGACCACGAAGTGGTGACAGCGGGTTTCCTCTCTCAATATCTGTGTGGTCCTTAACCATATGTATGATGGCATATAACCGTAAATAAAATGTGTTGAGTGCGTCATTAAATAAAAAAAATTCTTCCTTCCTTCAAAGTAATAAATGTTGCCTTGGCTGTATGGAAAATGTGAAGAAAATCATTTAGGGGACCAAGGCAGATGAGGGGCCACCATGGCCATTGAGAAGAGAGATGAGGACATAAAAAGAACTATTGTCTGTCCCATCCTCCTTCAAAAATCTTTTTTTGTAAATAATTTCATTTTTGTTTGACATAAGAAGAAAAGTAAAAGTGTTTTGGAAATAACACCCCCCCCCCCCAAAAAAAAAAAAAAAACCCACCCCAAAAACAAATATTTTTGTGTCCAATCAGCTCAAAAATAAAAAATGGTGTTGCCTGTAGGACAGACTATAAATATACCCACCCTTTCTGTGCAATTTATGCTTTAAATTTTTTCTGTGCAATTTATGCTTTAAAAAAAAAAAAAAATTACACCCCACCCCCAAACATTTAAAAAAAAAAGAGCATTGCTGAGTCATTGGAACAGAAACCAATTTTTTTTTATAGTTGTCCTTACATTTTCTACACGGGGGGGGGGGGGGGGGGGAATCTTCTTCTTTTTTTTAAAATTAAGTTTTGATGTCATACCAGAACCACAAATCTTTCAAAGACAGGAAACAGAGCTTTTGTTTCCCAAAACAGCTTGATGAGACCAACCTGCAGTATTGATTTTAATATTTAATTTTGGATGTATCCTGTTGTTAGTCTGAATATAATTATGTGTCAACACAAGCTGTCGCAGAACTTTGGTTTAACCACATTTTTGTTGGAACAACGTAGAATGAATGACAAAAGAAACACAGACATTCATTTTTTTTTTTTTTTAAATTCATTTATCTTACAGGGGTCGAAATTGAGCGAAATTCCTGCCAGACATTTGGTCCACTAAGGTACAAATTCTACCAGACCAAAACAAAACTTACCCGTCCAAACATGATCATAAAGTATCAATGCAAAAATAATTACCAGTCCAACAAATCCAAAAAGTTTGTTTTGTTTAATAACACCACTAGAGCACATTGATTTATTAATCACAGGCTACTAGGCTATTTGATGTCAAACATTTTGTAATTTTGACATATAGTCTTAGACAGGAATCCCGCTACATTTTTACATTAGCAGCAAGGGATCTTTTATATGCACCATCCCACAGACAAGGATGGCACAAACCATGATCTTTGATATACCAGTCGTGGTGCATTGGCTGAAAGAAGAAATAGTCCAATAGGCCCACCGACAGGGATTGATCCCAGACCGACTGCACAGCAAGTGAGCGCTTTACAACTGGGATACGTCCCACCCTCTCATAAAGTATGAATGCCAAATAATTGCTGGTTAAACAAATCCAGTAAGACAAAAATATCTTCTGGCCCGTGATGATGTTAACTGGCAAAAACTGGTCCAATTTCGACCCTCGGCTTTATTTCTGTTGTAAGCATCAATTCATTTGTACAGCATTATTTCAACGAAAATGTGTGGGTTTCTTCGTGTGGTTTTCTTTTTAATGGATTGTTTTGGAGATTTTGAGGGAACAGTTTTATTTTGTGTTTTTTTTAAGAAGGATATTTTTTTATTTATCAACATAGAATAGAAAATAGAATTTCTGATATGTTGTATTTGTGGTTGTAAATTGTCTTACCGATAAACCATCACTGCTTTTAATTTTGATATGTTCACAGGATAGTAGTATTTCGAAGGTTAATACATATGTAGGGATGATTATTAATTTTTAAAGAAGGATATTTTTTTTTATTTATCAACAGAAAATAGAATATTTCATATGTTGTATTTGTAGTTGTAAATTGTCTTACCGGTAAAAAATCACTGTTTTTAAGTTGAATATGCTGACAGGATGGTAGTATTTCGAAAGTTAATAAGTATGTAGGGATTTGTTTGTTTTTTGTTTAGTTTTTTTGGAGAAAGATATTTTTTTAATTCATCAACATAAAATAGAATTTCTGGTGTGTCTTACTGGTAAATCATCACTGCTTTTAATTTTGATATGCTGACAGGACGGTAGTATTTTGAAGGTTAATAAGTATGTATGGATGATTATTAATTTTTTAAGAAGGATATTTTTTTTTATTCATCAACATGAAACAGAATTTCTGATATGTGTCTTACTGGTAAAACAACACTGCTTTTAATTTTGATATGTCGACAGAACGGTAGTATTTTCCAAGGTTAATAAGTATGTAGGGTTGATTTTTTTTTTTTTTTAAGAAGGATATTTTTTTATTTATCAACATAGAATAGAAAATAGAATTTCTGATATGTTGTATTTGTGGTTGTAAATTGTCTTACCGGTAAACCATCACTGCTTTTAATTTAAATATGCTGACAGGACGGTAGTATTTCCAAGGTTAATAAGTATGTAGGGATGTGAGGAAACATGTAAATCTTCTTTGTGACCCACCACCACTTACACAGATCTCCAAAACCAGACACAGTTGTCTTATCAAACAGACTCCAAAATTCTTGATTTTCACCCATATGGCTTCCGTCATTTGTCAGGGCCATAAATTGTGGATGACTTTAAGTTCCAATTAAACAACATCTCCTTGCATTAGGACAGATTCCTTCGTAATGTCCAGATCTGGCCTGCTTGGAATTCAGCACAAAAATCAATTTGCATGTTTCAACCTTTTGACCTTACATGGATAATTAATTAGTTAAACTTTTGAGAAATGGGATTAGTGGTTTGGAAGGTAGCATGCTATTCAAAAGTTGATTTAATGAAATATGATTCTTACTGGGTTCGTGTTTCGTTGCCAGTTTTATTTTGGAGCAGGATGATTAACTTCTTGGTAGAGCACTCGCTTGAGGTGTGAAGGGTACCAGGATCCATTTCCCTCAACAGACTTGTCTCTCTCCCCCCCACCCATTCCAACCACAACAAAGAAAGAACACTATCCCAACCACCCACCCTCCCCACCCTCACCCCCCAAAAAGAAGAAGAAATGTTTTAATTAATGACACACTCAACACTTTTTATCCATCTCAACCAATAAGAACAAAGAAAGAAAGAAATGTTTTAATTAACATCACATCACACTCAATGCATTCCCTTCCCCTATCCCAACCAGAAAGAAGATAGAAAGAAAAATATGTTTTAAGTAACAAGGCACTCAACATCCACCCATCCAAACTAGAAAGAAAGAAATATTTCATTTCTTCTTCTTCTTCTCGTTCCTTCTTGTAATGATATCACAGGGAGATGTTTGCTGCCAGGATGAATCTCACAGTGACACGGAGGGATTCCTGGTCTCCATAAAGTTTTTCTTCTGTGTATTTCGCCAGTGAGCATCTCTGAATTGGCTGTGTTGTTGGCAGTATTGTAGGATATTTTATTTAATGACTGAACATTTTTCACCATTTCAACCAAAAAGAAAGCTGAAGTTAAAATTAGTCTTGTTTAATGACACCATTAGAGTACATTGATTTATTAATCATTGGCTATTGGACGTCATTTATTTAGTAATTCTGACCGATAGTCTTAGAGAGGAAACCTGCTACATTTGTTTTATTAATCACTGGCTACTAGTCTTAGAGAGGAAACCCGCTACATTTGTTTTAGTAGTAACAAGGGATCTTTTATATGCACCATTCCATAGAAAGGATAGCACATACCATGTGTTTTGATTTACCAGTCCTGGTGCACTGGTTGGAACGAGAAATAGCCCAATGGGCCCACTGATGGGGATTGATCCCACACTGACCGTGCATCAGGCGAGTGCTTTATGGAAAGTCTGATGGATGGATGGATGGACAGATGGGTGGATGGATGGATTGATGGATGGTTGGACAGATGGGTGGATGGATGGACAGATGGATGGATGGATGTATGGACAGACAGATGGATGGACAGATGGATGGACGGATGGATGGACAGATGGATGGATGGATGGATGGATGGACAGATGGGTGGATGGATGGATGGATTGATGGACAGATGGGTGGATGGATGGATGGATGGATGGACAGATGGGTGGATGGACGGATGGATGGATGGATGGATGGATGGACAGATGGGTGGATGGATGGATGGATGGTTGGACAGATGGGTGGATGGATGGACAGATGGATGGATGGACAGACATATGGATGGGCAGATGGATGGATGGATGGATGGACAGATGGACGGACAGATGGATGGACAGATGGATGGACGGATGGATGGATGGATGGACAGATGGATGGATGGACGGATGGATGCATGGACGGGTATGTTGGTGGGTGGGGGGGTTTGGGTTTTGGGTTGGTGGATAGAGTGATGGATGGACGGACAGATGGATGGATGGATGGATAGAAAGACAGGCAGATAAATGGATGGATGGAATGATGGACAGATGAACAGACAGATGGATGGATGAATGAACATTAACTTGTCTGTATATCCATAAGGACCAGACACCCCTCCTCAAAATCTATTTACACTTCTTCTTTTTTATGTCACGGTGACACCAGAGGGCAGTAATGTAGCATGATTTCTATGACCCATCACAGATGGCAAACACATTAGGCTTTTGTTAATTACCGCCTTGGGCACAGGTCTGTCTTTCTTATTTAAAAATTGGATAATTGCTGCTTAAGACACTGTTTTACTGCTAAAAGTATAACTTTCTCCATTGTTGGTTTTTCTTTTTAATTTTTTTTTTTCTTTTTCTTTCTTAGCCAGAGGTATTTTTAAAATTACAACCATTAAAATATCATTGTGTTATTCAGTTAATTGCATATAAGGCTGTTTGTTGTAATTCAGTTAATATTTTCTCGAAAGAAAGAAAGAAAGAAAGAATGAAAGAAAGAAAGAACGAAAGAACGAACGAACGAAAGAACGAACGAACGAACGAACGAACGAACGAATGAATGAACGAATGAAAGAAAGAAATAATGAAAAAAAGAAAGAAAGAAAGAATGAAAGAAAGAAACAATGAAGAAAGAAAGAAAGAAAGAATGTTAGTGTCTGCTGGATTTAGTTTGAAATACAATTATTTTTGATCCATTGCCAGTGTTTCTGGCATTTTGGTATGGCGCTATGGAATTGAATGCAACCAGTCAACAGTCAACACTCTCCCCCCCCCACTCGAAAAAAAAAAAGTTTTAAGTTTAAGGTTTAGGGTTAGAAAAATCACACAGTAATGATAAGAGTAATTCATTTTGTCAAAAGGTTAACTTGAAAAAAAAAATATATCTTCAAAAACATTTGGGTATGGTGCCATACCCATTTTATCCTCTGGCAGAAACCCTGAAATTTGCTATAGGGAAAAATGTATCACGAACCCCTTTTTTTTCTACCCACCCCAACTCCTATATGGTTATATTTTTTAATGTAATTTATCATGTACATCATACCGTCATACTTCAGCTTGTTTATAATGGCCATTTGTTATTAATTTTTTAAAAACAAAAATATTTTGTATTATTTTAAAAAAAATTTTTTTTTTTTTTTTTTTTTTTAAACACACAATAGAGCATATTGATTTATTAAATATAGGCTTTTGGATGTCAAACATTTGATTTAGTCTTGATAAAACCTACAACAAAAGCAGCAAAGGATATTTTATATGAACTTTTTCATTGTATTTGATTGACTAGTTGTGGGTCACTGGTTGGAATGGGAAAAAAAAATCCATTCAGAGAATTGGTCCACCAAGGGGGTTTGATCCAATAACCCAAATACACCATCGAAGCACTCTTGAAATTGAGTTAGATTCCGGCCTCAGGACTAGCACCATAAAAGAAATAAAATTAAAATAAAATAAAATAAAATAAATACAAAATTAAAAATATTTTTAAAAAATAAGATAAAATGGGGTTCATTTACACCTCTGAACATGCCCATCCACACCACCTCCCCCACCCCTCCAACCCCCACCCCACCCCTCCAACCACCACCCCTCCCCACCCATCTGCACCCCCTCCCCACCCATCCCTCCCACCCCTCCAACCACCCTTCCCCACCCCCACCCATCCCCACCCCTCCACACACACCCACCCCTCACCACACAACACATGCATACACTGTTTATGCACCTTGGTATGATTGCATTACAAAATAAGAAGTACCTTCTTATTTTTCTAAAAAAAAACAAATTCTTTTTTTTATAATTTCTTTTTTCTTTTTTTATAATTTTTTTTAAACCACAAGTCCAACCCTCTCATAATTGTTTTCTGCGGAGGTGATTAAAGCGATAGCCATCTTCTCTCATACAATGTGTGATTGAGTGTCGCGTGCCATTCACAATGCGATAACATGGCACACTCAATCCTTTTACTGAGCTCGAAAAAAACCTCTTAAGCAGAAAATTATTATATTTTTTTGCCCTGTCAGATCGGTATCAGTTTTACTGGATGTCAACGAGGATGGAATGAAGACCGCTTTGATAGTGACAACAAGCGCTTGTCAAAACAGCTTGATGTCGCCTGTACGTTGACGTTACAAGTAATTCACTGACGTTACGAGTCATTCACACAGATTAACCCTGGGCTCTTGAGGCATGTTAAAAAAACAAACAAATCATGTATGAAAAAACTAAATTAATAGTTAGGAATGACAGGTGGAATGAATGGATGGATGATGGATGGATGGATGGATGGATGGATGGATGGATGGATGGATGGATGGATGGATGGATGGATGAATGGATGGATGGATGGATGGATGGATGGATGGATGGATGGATGGATGGATGGATGGATGGATGGGTTTTGGATAGGTGGGGGGATGGATGGATGGATGGATGGATGGATGGATGGATGGATGGGTTTTGGATAGGTGGGGGGATGGATGGATGGATGGATGGATGGATGGATGGATGGATGGATGGATGGATGGATGGATGGATGGGTTTTGGATAGGTGGGGGGATGGATGGATGGATGGATGGATGGATGGATGGATGGATGGATGGATGGATGGATGGATGAATGGATGGATGGATGGATGGATGGATGGATGGATGGATGGGTTTTGGATAGGTGGGGGGATGGATGGATGGATGGATGGATGGATGGATGGATGGATGGATGGATGGATGGATGGATGGATGGATGGATGGATGGATGGATGGATGGATGGATGGGTTTTGGATAGGTGGGGGGATGGATGGATGGATGGATGGATGGATGGATGGATGGGTAGATTGATGGATGTAAAATGAGTGGGTGGGTTTTGGGGTTGGGTGATTGGATGGGTGGATAGATGGGTAGGAGGGTGGATGGGTGGATAGATGGATGAATGAATGAATGAATTAATTAATTAATATATGGATAATGAATGTGTGTGGTATGGATGAGTGAATGAATTAATGAATGGATGGATGGATGGATGGATGGATGGATGGATGGATGGATGTTTAACAACACTCAGCACAAAAATGTTTTGGCTATTGGGTGTTAACCAAAAGCATACTTGGATGGATGAATGGGTGGATAGGTGTGTGGATGGCTGGATGAATGTGTGTGAATGAATGAATGAACAAATGAATAAATGAATGATTGAATGGATGAATGGATGCATGAATGGGTGTTGTATGGATGAGTGCATGAATTTTAACAACACCCCAGTACAAAAATTCATCGGCCGTTGTGGGGGAGGAAGGGAGGGGGGGGGGTGTATCCGAAAGCATGTTTATTGAAATTGACAATTCCTGACATGACACAATGAAAAGACTTTAATTAGAGATGTCCTCTAATTGTAGTGTATTAAATAAAGATTGTCTTTTTCATTAGATAGACAAAAAAGAAGAAGAAAGAAGAATTTTTTTATTTAACGACGCACTCAACACATTTTATTTACGGTTATATGGCGTCAGACATATGGTTAAGGACCACACAGATTTTGAGAGGAAACCCGCTGTCGCCACTACATGGGCTACTCTTTCCGATTAGCAGCAAGGGATCTTTTATTTGCGCTACCCACAGGCAGGATAGCACAAACCATGGCCTTTGTTGAACCAGTTATGGATCACTGGTCGGTGCAAGTGGTTTACACCTACCCATTGAGCCTTGCGGAGCACTCACTCAGGGTTTGGAGTCGGTATCTGGATTAAAAATCCCATGCCTCGACTGGGATCTGAACCCAGTACCTACCAGCCTGTAGACCAATGGCCTAACCACGACGTCACCGAGGCCGGTCAGACAAAAAAGAAAAGTCTTGTTTAATGAGACCCCAGCACATTGTTTATTCGGTGAATAATATTAGGTTTGTGACATGGTACCTGCTGACACTTGATTTAGAAAGGGAAAAAGTAAATCTATTGTCATGACATAACTCACTCTGATTATTAAGATATTTATCTACAAACAAGACAGCACATACCACAGCCTTTGTATATGAATCATCATACTTTAATGGAATGAGAGTAAAGAAAACACAAAGGGGAATTAATCCTATGACCCTCGCATAACCTACTCTGAGTGTGAAGGTATTTATCTATAGACAAGACAGTACATACCAGAGTATTTATATATAAATGTTGGTGCTCTAAATGGAATGAGGAAAAACACTACAGTGTATTAATCTTATGGCCCTCTGTATATTACATAAGCATAAGAAATTGACAGCGACTGGGAGTGGGGAGGTGGGGGTGCAGATGTATATTAATTTGATTATCAACTTGGAGGGGCAATGCATTATCTTTAGAGTGCACCCCACCCACCACACACCAGACAATTCCAAAGCCTATAATAAGTGCACTATCATTGAACAAACATCCAATATTCATCATGTTCAGTTTAAAAAAGCTTGACCTTTTCCCAGCATGATCTGATAAAAAACAAAACAAAAAAACACGGGGACAATATAGGACCCGAAATCTCCTATTACAGAAGGCCCTAAAATAAATCCCCACTTTACACATGGGCCTGAAAGTTGACAGAATGGCTTTATATTTAAAATAATCTCCTCTTTTCTTTTTCTTTCTGTTTTTCACCATCTCTTCATCTAGTACCTTTCAACCTGACTGCCTAACCTCTGAGCTAACACAAGCTTCAAACGGCTGGAGTTATTTTTTCTATGTCCTTTGAGGAAAGCATATGGCCCTATAGAGGGGGGTACAAACAGGGATGTGCTTGATGGGAGCCATTGAATCAGTGTGTGTGTCACTCATATTACATGGAGGTCAGAGGGCAGATGTTTCTGCAGGTAATGCCACAATAAAAAACCAATGGGGCTTGTCAGAGGATCTATCAATTACAGGGTTTCTATGGGCGGGGTCAACTCCTGTGGGGGCTTGTCGCTTGCATGGATTGGCTATCAGTGACTTAGAACAGACTCCAGATGGGGCCTTCTTTGGGTGCACAAATTCTTAAACTGGATTTCTTTTTTTTATTTTGTTTGTTTGTTTGTTTTGTTTAACAATACCACTAGAGCATTAATCATTGGCTATTGGATGTCAAACATTTGGTAATTTTGACAGAGTCTTAGAGAGGAAACCAGCTACATGTTTTCCATTAGTAGTAAGAAATCTTTTATATGCACCATCCTACCGACAGGATAGCACATACCATGGCCTTTGATATACCAGTTATGGTGCTCTGGCTGGAACGAAAAGTAGCCCAATGGGCCCAACGATGGGAAATTGATCCTAGACCGATCATGCATCAAAAGTGACATTAGTCAATGTAGAAAACTTTACATTTTTATGCAGTAAATAAAATTGGAGTTTATCAATTTTAAGACAATTAGGGTGTAAAAAATATTTTTTAAATGAAGAAAATTATAGCATGGATTTTAATGATATAAAAAATTATGTTCTATTTGTTGAAATTCTGTTAATATTGTTTCTAATCTCCTATCACATAGTACTACATTTATGTAAACCAATTTAGAACAGTTAGGATATAGAATGTGTATAAAAAAGAACAGAAATTTGAAGTATGAATTTTAATATTTAAACAATTAATGTTTTGCTTGTTAAATAAAATAAAAAAAACATACCCCCACTAAAAAGAAAAATAGAACCCCCACCCCAGCAAAACAAATTCCCATAAACACCCCTACCAACAACCAAAATATAAAAGAAGGAAAGAAAAACACACAAAAAAAACACGAACAAAAAAAGAAAAAAGAAATTCCAAAAAATAATTAAACTTCACTAACAAAAGTTTCGACGATTTTTAATTTTTAAAAAACTTTTTCATTAACCTTTTGCTCCATTTTCTTAGAGTCGATGTGTATTTTTGTGCTGGGGTGTCGTTAAACATTCATTCATTCATTCATTCATTCATTCATTCATTCATTCATTCATTCATTCATTCATTCATTCATTCATCCTTCCATCCATTCATTCATTCATTCCATTGTCTTAGCTTAAACTACTGACTGCATCTCCAAAAAATATTTATTATTTATAAGAAAATAAAATAATCACGCCCTAAAAGGGCTCCCCAAACATGAACCCCAGGGGTTGGCCTGGCCCTGTCAGATAGCACACCTCCGGCACACTTCTCCTGCCCTTTCATACAAATTTATCTGACCTCTGACCTGTTGGATTGACCTCTGACTGGGCGGTGTGACCCGTGGTTACTCACCTGTGATCCGTGTTTTACTATAGGGGAGAGATGTTTTGGCTGTGATCGTGATTGTCTGCGAGTAGTTGACTGACGACACTATGCAAGTAATTTCACAGATACGATATACCTGGAATTCAGGTGCTAAGAGGTACATTTAAAAAAATATTATTTTTACTAAAAAATATATTATTTACCATTTATTTAAATATAATTACACTCTTTCTGCTACTATTATATGATTTATTCAATTAAAAATTATTATTAGAGATTGACTTATAGGCTAGACCGACTAATAGATGAGTATATACAGTACTAATTTGATCTTTTTTACCATTTATTTAAATATAATGACACTCTTTCTGCTTTATCATTTATTCAGTTCTGATTGAATGATGTCACTTTTTAAAATTATTTATTTCATTTTAAACCAAATAAAATGATTTTTTTATTTTTTACAAAGTGCAATTTAAAAAATACAATTTTTGTTTTTAACTAGAGAACTTTTATATATTTTTATATATTTATATATATTTTAAATATTTAATTTAAAAAACAGGGCATTTTGGGTTTTTTTTTTTTTTTTTACAATTCTTGTTTGTACTTTTAAATTATAGCCATATTTATATAATAAAACTGGTTTTTTTAATATTTAGTAAAAAAAGATTACAACTATTTAAAATTTTATATTTAATTGAAAAGAACACAATTGTTTTTCAACAATTTTGGTTTGTAATTGCAAATGATGTTCTTTATTTTTAA
This sequence comes from Gigantopelta aegis, assembly GCF_016097555.1. NCBI lineage: Eukaryota > Metazoa > Mollusca > Gastropoda > Neomphalida > Peltospiridae > Gigantopelta > Gigantopelta aegis. The sequence continues at coordinate 34,088,068 of NC_054705.1, read as the reverse complement.
TAAATGTTAAAAATAAGCATATATATATATATACATTTAAAACTGATTTTTAAAAATATATTTAATTAAAAAAGAGTGTATTACCACTATTTCAATTTCAATCTTTACTATTTAATTAAATAGTGCAATTTTTTCAACAGTTTTTGTTTGTAATTGTTAATTATAATTTTTAATAAATATTACACAAAAGTGTTACATTTTTTAAAACTTTAATTGTATCATGAAAGCCCTCAAAACTGAAAATTTTCTATGGTCCTTTTTTAAAATATCAGTTCAGAACATGACCTCTTTAAACCGGACACCTTTTCTAACCAGACTTTTTACTTGGACCTTTGGGTGTCCAGTTTACAGGGGTTTCACTGTAGTCATTTCTACGGTTGCATACAAGATGTTAATTTGTGTGTATTATACATAGCATTCTGTCAACTGTAGGTTGCATACAAGATGTTAATTTGTGTATTCTGTCAACTGTATGTATTCCTATTAAGTATGCCTGTCATTTCAGGCTAAATATACGAGAAACACGAAACATGTTATTTCTTTTTCTGCCACTGTTATTAGCAGCACAGTTTGTTTAACATCCATAACGTCTTTATTACACTTGCAACTGTGCAGGTACTTTGATACCTGGACATTAAAAACAGCGCCTTGTTTGTAATAATAACAGAGAAATGTATTAACCCGAGTAGGATGGATGTTTCATAAGCTCGGACATTTTCTGATAACTGATAATTAAAGCAAAGATGTTGGGAATACAGAAATGAACTTTTAAGGTGTATATATATGTATATGTATATGTATATGTATATATATATATATATATATATATATATATATATATATATATATATATATATATATATATATATATATACCACCAAATCAAATCCCATGGATGACAATAGTAACTTGTGTGAGTAGGATTGTACCACCTTGGTGGATACATTGAACTGATTGGGGGTTTTTTCTTTCTCATTACAACCAGTGCAGGGGGCGGGATGTAGCCCAGTAGTAAAGTGCTCGCTTGATGTGTGGTCAGTCTAGGATCGATCCTCCATCACACCACAACCCACATCCCCTCGAAAAAAACCCCAACAACAACAACAACAAACAAACACCCAACCAAACAAACAAACAACCCCAACCCAAGTACACCATGTTGATAACTATTGCATGCAGAGTTATTCCTATATATATATCAAGACTGTTTTATAGTTGATTGACTGTTTTGTAGTCAGAGACTGTTTTGCAGTCGGAGACTGTTTTGTAGTCCAAGACTGTTTTGTAGTCCAAGACTGTTTTGTAGTCCAAGACTGTTTTGTTGTCCAAGACTGTTTTGTAGTCCAAGACTGTTTTGTAGTCCAAGACTGTTTTGTTGTCCAAGACTGTTTTGTAGTCCAAGACTGTTTTGTAGTCCAAGACTGTTTTGTAGTCCTGTTTTGTAGTCGGAGACCGTTTTGTAGTCGGAGACTATTTTGTAGTCCTGTTTTGTAGTCAAAGACTATTTTGTAGTCCTGTTTTGTAGTCGGAGACTATTTTGTAGTCCGAGACTGTTTTGTAGTCCGAGACTGTTTTGTAGTCTGTTTTGTAGTCGGAGACTATTTTTAATCGGACACTGTTTTGTAGTCCGAGACTATTTTGTAGTCGGAGACTGTTTTGTAGTCGGAGACTATTTTTAATTGGAGACTGTTTTGTAGTCGGAGACTGTTTTGTAGTCCTGTTTTGTAGTCCGTAGACACAGGGCCACATAAGTAATGAGGTGGACAGATGGGCTCATAAAAGATTCACCTAGTATATTGCATAACCTGCCTAATGGATTTCATGTCATTAACTGCCATTTGCATGTGCAGTGCTATCATGTTTTCATGAGAAAAGCGATTTTTGTCACGGGCTTATACTCAAAGCAGGAGAGATGAATCCTTTAGTCCAGTGAGCTGATTAGAGAACTTATGATGACTTAGAGAGCAGCGACAAGTGACAATTACACGGACTTATCATGCATATGACCTTCGTGGGGAAAAGATATGCTTAATTCTGATAAATTGTTTTTTTTGTTGTGGTTTTTTTTCGGGGGTGGGGGGTGGGGGGGGGGGCAGTTATTAATGATAATAATATTAAAGGTATATTGGAAATATACACATAATTATATCATGTAATAATTTACACTTATAATACATATGACCTTTATGAGAAAAGATATGCTTAATTCTAATAAATTGGGTGTTTTTTTATTGGGTTTTTTTCAGGGGTGGGCATTTAATAATGATCGTAATATTGAAGGTATATTGGAAATATACACATAATTATATCATGTAATAATTTACACTTATAATACATATGACCGTTATGAGAAAAGATATGCTTAAGTCTGATAAATTGGGTGTTTTTTTATTGGGTTTTTTTCAGGGGTGGGCATTTAATAATGATCGTAATATTGAAGGTATATTGGAAATATACACATAATTATATCATGTAATAATTTACACTTATAATACATATGACCTTTATGAGAAAAGATATGCTTAAGTCTGATAAATTGGGTGTTTTTTTATTGGGTTTTTTTCAGGGGTGGGCATTTAATAATGATCGTAATATTGAAGGTATATTGGAAATATACACATAATTATATCATGTAATAATTTACACTTATAATACATATGATCTTTATGGGAAAAGATATGCTTAATTCTAATAAATTGCTTGTTTTTTTTCGGGGGTGGGCATTTATTAATGATCGTACTATTGAAGGTATATTGGAAATATACACATATGTGATAAATTACACTTGTAATGCATATGACCTTTATGGGAAAAGATATGCTTAATTCTGATAAATTGTTGTTTTGTTTTTTTGGGGGGGGGGGGTTTGGGTGGTGGTGGGGGTATTTATTAATGATCGTAATATTGAAAATATACACATATATCATATGACAAATTAATTCTGATAAACTTCTTTTTTTCCGGGGTGGGGGTGGGGGGGGGGATTTATTAATGAGCATAATATTGAAGGTATATTGGAAATATACACATATATCTTGTGATAAATTACACTACCAGTGCTGGCGGTCCCTTCTCCCACCCACCCCAACCCTTTCCGGTCCTGGACAGGCGTGCACTACAACAGCTTGCACATAAAACCCTCTGACCTGACCTGACCTGATGGAAGCTGGTACAAGGATGCGAAACCAGTACCTACCAGCTGCAAGGCTGAAACACGACACCACTGCGTTTATTTGCAGATTGGATTTTAGGGCTTTAAGAACTTAATAAATGTTACATAATGCTTTGTGGTTAATCAATAGAGAATGAACTGGTTTGTAAATGGATTTAATTTGACACAGACTTGCCATGAAACACAATAATTAGACCTTTTCCAGCCCCATCATAAGCTCTTTGATAAACCATCTGATTTCTTGATGACCTAATAAAAGAGACTGCATTCACCAGCGTTCTGTCATAAATTGAATAATAGCCAATAATCGCATTTTGCCAATTCTCATATTAATCAAGAGTTTTATAGCTTACATGAGAACGAAGACAGCTAACTTTGTTGAGATTAAAGCATGAATTCTGTGTGACTAAACCTGTGGTAACAATTTTATGAAATTTTAAATACATAAGGTGTAACATAAAATATTGTTGGTTTTTCCCGTTATCGGACCTACACTAATTTTAACCTGCAAGACCATGAGATGTGGGGGAGGGAGGGGAGGGGGGGGGTATCCGGAAAATGATACAAATTAATATTGTTCAGTGTCTTAGAATATGCATGCAAAGTAAAAAAAAAAAAAAAAAAAATTAACGACACCACTAGAGCACATTTATTAATTAATCATCGCCCATTGGATGTCAAACATCTGGTAATTTTGACAGATAGTCTTAGATAAAAAAAATTAGAGAATGTTGATTGGAATTAAAATATTAATTCTCTGATCAATGCTAATTTTATGGAAATGTAAATGCATAATTATTGTTTTGTAAAATGTTAGAAGGTTAGAACTAGTGTTAATTCTATAAAAAAAATTAATTGGTGAAAGCATAATTTTAATTTTATAGATTGTAGAGGAAGTTAGGATTAAAGTATGAATTCTGTGAATATGTTGTCATAATTTTACAAAACAGGGACATCACAATTTTACAAAACAGGGACATCATAATTTTACAAAACAGGGACATCACAATTTTACAAAACAGGGACATCACAATTTTACAAAACAGGGACATCATAATTTTACAAAACAGGGACATCACAATTTTACAAAACAGGGACATCACAATTTTACAAAACAGGGACATCACAATTTTACAAAACAGGGACATCACAATTTTACAAAACAGGGACATCACAATTTTACAAAACAGTGACATCACAATTTTACAAAACAGTGACATCACAATTTTACAAAACAGGGACATCACAATTTTTTGGGGTAGCTTTTAAGTTAGGATTAAAATTATTGATTCTATTTCCATGTTATAATTTTAAAAGCCTAAATTTTCATTTTGTAAAATACAAGCAGGGATTGAAATGTGTATTCTGTAAACATGTTTGAATTGAACATCATTGAAAAATAATTTTAATTAAGAATTTAATTCAATTCAATTCAATTCAATTCAATTCAATTCAATTCAATTCAGTTCAATTCAGTTCAATTACTTCAATCTAATTTAATCTATTCAGTCTAATTTAATCTAATTTATTTTAATTTTTCTTTCTAGAATTAAACATAAAATTAAAACATGATTTCTGCACAAACATTTACATGTTAAAATAATTTTAGAAAAGGCTGTAAATCTTTCTTTGTTTCAAGGTAATAATTAAATGGGATTAAAGTATATATTTAATAAGCATGATATGATAATTGTATTACAAAACTGAAGTATAATTATTCTTAAAAATTTGTAAAAATATAAGATGCTATATTTTTAAACACTTTATGTGCAGATTTTGTCAGTGAAATCAAAGTTAAAATATAACACCACTGTTAAAAATATAAATATTCTCTTATATTGTATCATTAGCAATATGTATGAATTACAAAACTGTTGGTCAAACTGTAACAAACAATGTTCTACTGAATATTTCTATAAATATTATATAGTAAAAGGTGTTATTAAAATGTCTGAAAATTAGTACTCGGAGAAATTTTTAAAAACTGATAAAACAAAACAAATTCTGCTGGATGTAACATTTAATTCAATTGTTTTCTCTATGCATATGTTTTATTTTGTGGGTAGTAGGTATATTTTTTTTAAATACCCTCCCTCTCTCTCTCTCTCTCTCTCTCTCTCTCTCTCTCTCTCTCTCTCTCCCTTACCCCACCCTCTCTCTCTCTCTCTGTTTCTCTCTAGTGTTCCTTCTATATATCTATCTTTCTCTCTCTCTCTCTCTCTCTCTCTCTCTCTCTCTCTCTCTCTCCCCTCTCCCCTCTCCCCTCTCCCCTCTCCCCTCTCCCCCCTCCCCTCCCAA
>NC_054705.1:34017598-34080098 GCF_016097555.1 Gigantopelta aegis | reverse complement strand
AAAAATGTAGCTGTTTTCCTCTGATGAATACGAGTCAGAATTACCAAATGTTTGACATCCAATGATTAATTAATTAATTAATCAGTGTGCTCTAGTGGTGTCGTTAAGCAAAACAAACTTTTTTATTTATTTATATATATATCATAGTTCTTGTTGTACTGATGTTTGTAATTTATATTTAAACAACACACAATTGATAAAAGTTTAAATGGTGATGATTTTACTAAAAAAATATTGTTTATGGAGAAATTGATTTTTATTCTCAATTCTAAGTGCGGGATTTAGCTCAGTTGGTTGAGTGCTCGCTTGAGGTGCTTGCATCGCAGGATTGAACAATCTTGGTGGTCCCATTCACCTGATTGGAATTTTTTCTTGTTCCAACCAGTGCACCACAACTGGACAAAGGCCGTGGTATGTGCCATTCTGTCTGTGGGAAAGTGCATATAAAAGATTTCTTGCTGCATTAGGAAAAATGTAACAGGTTTCCTCTGATGACTATGAGTCAGAATTACCAAATGTTTGACATCCAATAGCCGATGATTAATTAATCAATGTGCTCCAGTGGTGTCGTTAAACAAAACCAACTCTTTATTCGAATTTTAATTCCTTGTGATATTTGTATTTTTGCATAGTTCTTTACCCTGTGTTTTAATTTAACTATTAAATTTTTATATTGATGTTGTTCATCACTTAATATTTGTATTTACCAAATAGTTTGACACCCAGTAACCAATTTATTTTATCATGTTGGAGTGTTGTTAAACAATCTTTTCTATCAATTATATTTATCTTCTCAACTTATTTGATGCCTGCCTACCAATCTCAATATCAATCTCAATCTCTTAAAACAACCTGGATATCTGTGGAAATATTTTAACCATTTTCGTAACGACAACTGGGGGGAAAATTTATAGTGACGCATCTTTATCTGTGAAACATGTTAGGGCAAATATTTGACCACCTCTTTGTAAGGTATTCTTCCCCATTCAACAAATTCAGTTTTCTGCTCCATGTATCAGTATACGAATAAATATGTCAGTTAATTCATCCGACTTGTTTCTTTTCCGGTAACCTTGCAGTGAAATATTACATTCGTTGAGATCAGACACGTGAACTCTTGTCCTTTTGGTAAGTTATTGTCAATTTAAGATAAAAATGTTGACCAAATGTGAACTTTCGTCCTCAAGGTTATGTAACTTTTTTTCATATCGGGTGATAGCTAGACCCGAATTCTTTCCAAAACATGTAGGTAAGGCGCGGTTTTTGGCCTAGGTCTGTCGAGGTTTTCGGCCTCTTATCATGGTATGAGTCAAGTTTTCCCCCGTGTCCACCATTGTTGCTTTGAAGAATGTTTGTACAGTGGCCGGTTTTTCAGGCAAGACATCCGTCCATCGGTTTAATACATCAGTAGTGTGTTATCGGTGAAATACGGTGATGTAACATCACTTTTGAAAGAGTCAACAACACAACTAGTGCCTGAATTATTTATGCGGGTAGCAAGTAGAAGAAGAAGTTTGTTTTGTTCAACGACACCACTAGAGCACATTGATTTGTTAATCATCGGCTATTGGATGTCAAACATTTGGTAATTCTGACACGTAGTCATCAGAGGAAACTCGCTACATTTTTCCTAATGTAGCAAGGGATATTTTATATGCACCATCCCACAAACAGGATACCACATACCACATATCACATATCACGGCCTTTGATATACAAGTCATGGTGTACTGGCTGGAACGAGAAATAGCCCAATGGGCCCACCAACGGGGATTGATCCCAAACTGACCGTGCATCAAGCGAGGGCTTTACCACTGAGCTATATCCTTCCCCGTAGCAAGTAGAGTTGTAGAATTGAAGTAGAGTTGTAGAATTGAAGTAGAGTTGTAGAATTGAAGTAGAGTTGTAGAATTGAATTGAATGTTTAAATACACCCCAGCACAAACATAATACTCCATATATTGGGTGTTGAAGTAGAGTTGTAGAATTGAATTGAATGTTTAAATACACCCCAGCACAAAAATAATACTCCAGCTATTGGGTGTTGAAGTAGAGTTGTAGAATTGAATTGAATGTTTAAATGCACCCCAGCACAAAAATAATACTCCAGCTATTGGGTGTTGAAGTAGAGTTGTAGAATTGAATTGAATGTTTAAATGCACCCCAGCACAAAAATAATACTCCAGCTATTGGGTGTTGAAGTAGAGTTGTAGAATTGAATTGAATGTTTAAATGCACCCCAGCACAAAAATAATACTCCATCTATTGGGTGTTGAAGTAGAGTTGTAGAATTGAATTGAATGTTTAAATACACCCCAGCACAAAAATAATACTCCAGCTATTGGGTGTTGAAGTAGAGTTGTAGAATTGAATTGAATGTTTAAATACACCCCAGCACAAAAATAATACTCCAGCTATTGGGTGTTGAAGTAGAGTTGTAGAATTGAATTGAATGTTTAAATGCACCCCAGCACAAAAATAATACTCCAGCTATTGGGTGTTGAAGTAGAGTTGTAGAATTGAATTGAATGTTTAAATACACCCCAGCACAAAAATAATACTCCAGCTATTGGGTGTTGAAGTAGAGTTGTAAACCTATATATTTTGGTTCTCGTTTCTTTAGCAATATTTATTAACATTTTTGAGACAGAGCGAGAGAGAAAGAGAGAGAGAGAGAGAGAGAAAGAGAGAGAAAGAGAGAGAAAGATAGATATATAGAAGGAACACTAGAGAGAAACAGAGAGAGAGAGAGAGAGAGGGGGGGTAAGGGAGAGAGGGAGAGAGAGAGAGAGAGAGGGGGAGGGAGGAAAGGAGGGAGGGAGGGAGAGAGAGAGAGAGAGAGGGGGAGGGAGAGAGAGAGGGGGAGGGGGAGAGAGGGGGGAGGGGGAGAGAGAGAGAGAGAGAGAGAGAGAGAGAGGGGAGGGAGGGATGGAGGGGAGAGAGAGAGAGAGGGGAGAGAGAGAGAGAGAGAGAGGAGGGGGGAGGGAGAGAGAGAGAGAGAGAGAGAGAGAGGGGAGAGAGAGAGAGAGAGAGAGAGAGAGAGAGAGAGAGAGGGAGAGACAGAGAGATAGAAGGAGCATTAGAAAGAAAGAGTTATATTTACATACTAACTTATACACCTCATTATGCATCTGTTGTATCTAGGGGTGTCCAGAACATCCTTGGTACTCTCCTGCTCCCATATGTATCTGGGTTTCTAGAACGTCCTTGTTCTATACCCACCCACCCCCAACTCCCCCCATCCCTCCATTCCCCCAGACACTGCCCATCAAATCTGTTTCCAGTGTCACTGTATATAATATTATTACGGACTAACTTACACACGTCATTATATGGGTCTGTTGTATCTAGGAGTGTCCAGAACTTCCTTGATATTCCACTCCATCCCTCCCCTCCCATCCCCTTCCCTTTCCCCTCTTCTTCCCCCTACCCCCTCCAATGTCCATCAAATCTGTTTCCAGCATCACTATATATAATATTATTAGGGACTAACTTACCTCATTTTATTATATGGATCTGTCGTATCTAGGGGTGTCCAGAACTTCCTCGATATTTCACTCCATCCCTCCCCTCCCCCAGTTCCCCCCTCCACTGTCCATCAAATCTGTTTCCAGCGTCACTATATATAATATTATTACGGACTAACTTACACACCTCATTTTATTATATGGGTCTGTCGTATCGAGGGGTATCCAGAACTTCCTCTTTCTTCTCCGGCCAGCTATCCTAAGTAGGGAGTTAAAATTGGTGTTAATGACATTTTTCTCTGATCAAATTAACCCCTGACCCTCAATGAATTGCAGCAAGGAGATACAATCTGTGTCTCCACAGACAGGGGTCCTCCCCGGTGGTTTGAACAGATATTATCTGATGTTCACACTCACTTGTTTGTCTGTCCCCGGCTCATCAGCACACTGGGCCCTGCTATTTTCTCCAGCTTTGTTTGGCTGTAAATAGAAGAAAAGAAAAGTCACTTGGAAGCTGTGCAGTCTTCATTGTATGCATATAAGAAAAAAGAAAGGAATAAATTCAAAACGTTTGTTTTGTTTAACGGCACCATTAGAGCACATTGATTTGTTAACCATCGGTGGGGGGGGGGGGGGTCAGGAATTAGTTCAGATGGTTGAATGCTTGCCTGAGGTACGTGTGTCGCAGGATCAAACCACCTCGATGCATCTATTCAACTGATTGGTGTTTTTCTCTTTCTGACCAGTGCACTGGTCAAAGGCCGTAGTATCTGCTTTTCTGTCTGTGGAATCATGCATATAAAAGATCCCTTGCTACTAAGGCCAAATAAAAAAAGAAAAGTTGGTGATCGTCCCCGCCCATACCTGAAAAATGCGTCCGCCCCTGAATTTTTAAATTTTTTAATTTTGTTAAAAACTGTTAAAAATGCGTCGAGATAGCAGCAATTCAACTTTCGTAAGCACCGTAATGGGTTAAACAATCACCAGGTCCATCTGGCGGCCAGTGAAGGAACTACAACATCCAGGCGTATGCGCTGTTGGCTGCTACTCCTGCAAACAAAATGGTTTCCTTCTTTTATAAAGTTTTTCACCCCCCCCCCTCCTTTCCTCCCCAACCTCCCCTCCTACCCTGATTTGTGTAGTCAAAAGGGACCATCACCAACTCTTCCTTTTCCCCTTTTTTGGTTCTAATGGAAAATTTCCAGGTTTCCTCTCTAAGACTATATTTCAGAATTACCAAATGTTTGATATCCAATAGCCGATGATTAAAAACACCAGAAAAACAACAAAAACAACAACAATATCACATGACATAGCCATTTCTAGTTGTCTGGCCTTGAATGTCTGATAACGTAGTCATAAACAGATTTATCCTCAGTCACCCATCCTAGACTTTTACTTTTAATCTCATTATCTTATCTCTTCTCCTTTCTTTTCCTTTTCTCGCTATTGTAAAGAGTACACAAACCTCTTTTGTCTACATATCCCTCCTTTTCCTGTTGTTTGCATAAAGAACATCCGACATGCAAACCCCCCTTAATTACGTGGAGGTTTCTTTTTAATAATATTAATAAGCTTTGCTAGTCGCAGCCGGTAATTTTCTATGTTCTTCCGGAGTGGCACATCTTTTACCCATTTGCTTCACTGTTTTCATGGTGCATTTCTTTCAAACACATATCTTCGCCTCCGTAATCCGACCTTATCCAGCTTTGTCCTTTTACATTTCCTGCCCTCCTTTTTTCTCCCCTTTCCCCTCCCTTATTTTTATTAACCTCATCCTTCTCTTTTTCTTTTCCCCTCCCTTTCCTTTCTTCCCCTTCTCCTTTCCTTTCCTTTTATCCCTCCCCCCCTTCCCCCCTTTTTTCTCCTTCCCCCCTTTTCCCTTTCTTCTCATCCTCCCCCTTTCTCTCCTTCTCCCCTTTTACTTCAACTTTCTTTTTTTTCTTTTTTTCTCCCTCATTCAAATTTCTTTTCCCCCCCTTCCCCCCCTTTTCTCCTCCTCTCCCTTCCTCCCTCCTTTTTCCTTATCTTTTTCTCCCTTTTTCCTTTTTTTTTTCCCCTCTTCCTCTCCATCTATTCTCGCCTCCCATCTTCTTCCCTTTTTCTCCTTCCCCCACTAACCCCCCCCTCCCACCCCCTATTCATTTCCCCCACTCACCCCTCCTTCCCCCCCTTATCCCTCCTCCCTCACCCCTCCCCCTCCCTTTTTTTTCCCTTTTTTCTTTTCCTTCCTTTCTTACCCTTCCTTAACCTCTTCCTTCATTTGTTCTTCCCCTCCTTTTCCTCCTTCCTTTTCTCCTCCTTCTCCCTTTCTCCCTTCTTCCCCCCCCCCCCCCCCCCCCCCCCTTTCACCCCCTCCTTTCAACTTTTTTCTTGTCCATTTTCTTCTTCTTTCCCCCTCCTACTCCCTCCCCCCCCCTTTCTTCCTTATTTTTTCAATATCCCCTTCCCTCTTTCCCTTCTTCCCCCCCCTTCTTCCTTTTTTTGTTCCCTTTGCCCCCTACAATCCTTCTCCAACACTTATTCTACCCTTCCCTTCCTTCTCTCTTTTCCCCCTCTTTTCCCTTTCCTTTTTTTTTCTTTCTCCCTTCCCTCTCTTTCTTTCCCCTCCCTTTCCTTCCTCTCCCCTTCCCCCCCTCCCTTTGTTCTCTTTGTCTCCCTTCTATTCCTTCTTTTTTTCCCTTCTTCCGTCCTTCCCCCCCCTTCTCCATTATTTTCTTCCCTATGTCCTTCTTTTCTCCCTCCTTCCCTTCCCCTTTTCCTCCCCTCCCCCCCCCCCTCCCCCCCCTTTTTTTCTTTTTCCCTCCCCTCCCTTCTTCCCTCCTCTTCTTCTTTCTCTCTCCTATTTTTCCCCCCTTTTTCATGCCTTTCCTTCTTTTCCCCCTCCTTTTTTAGCTTTTTTTTCTCCTTCTTCCCCTTTTCCCCTTTCTCCCCCCCCCCCCCCTCCCCTTTCCCTTTCCCCCCCTTTTCTTTTCCTACCCCCCCTTTTTTCCCCCCTTTTCCCTCTTTTTCCTCTCCCCTTCCCCTCTTTTCTTCTTTCCCTCCCCTTTCCCCCTTTTCCCATATTTTCTCTCCCTTCTTTCGTTTTTCCCTTTCTTTTTCTTTTTTTTCCCTTTTCCCCCCCCCCCCCCCCCTTTGCTCCTTCCCCCCCCCTCTCCCTCTCCTTCCTTCTTCCCCTTTTCCCCCTCCTTTCCTTTTTCGCTCCTCTTTCTCCCCTCTCCCCCCCCTACTCTCTTCCCCTTTTCCCCCTTCCCTTCTCCCCCTTTTTTTTCAAACCTTTTCCTTTCTTCTTATTCTTTCATATTTTTTTCTCCTCTTTTCCCCCTTCCCATTCCCCTTTCCCCATCCCTCCCCTTCTCCCCCCCCCCCTTACCTTTTCCCTCTTCCCCTTTCCCCCCTTCCTTTTCTTCCCCCTTTTCTTTTCCTCTTTCTCATGTCCCTTCCCCTTCTTTCTTCTCCTTCCCTCTTTCCCCCCCTCCTTTTCCGTTTCTTTTTCTTTACCTCCTTTCTTTCCCCTGTCTTCCCCCTCCTTTTCTTTCCCTCCTTTTCGTCTTTTCTTCCCCTCCGTTTCCCTCCCCTCTTTCCTTTTTTTTCCCTTCCCTTCCGACCCTCCCCCTTTCTTCTTTTTTTTTCCCCCCCCCTCTCCCCTTCCCCTTCCCCTTCCCCTTTCTGCTTTCCCCCCTTCTTTCTTTCCCCCCTTCCCCTTCCCCTGTTTTCCTTCCCCCTACCTTTCCTTCCCCTTCTTTGTTCCTCCCTTTCTTCCTCTTTCTCGTTCCCCCCTCCTCCCTCCCCTTCCGCCTCCCCCCCCTCCTTCCCCTTCCCCTCCTTTCTTTCTTCCCCTTTCATTCCCCCCCCCTTTTTCTCCCCCCCCCCATTCTCCCTTCCTTTCCCCTCTTTCCTCTCCTTCCCTCCTTTCCTTCCCCCCTCTTTTCCGCAACTCCCCCTTTTTCTTTCTTCTCCGCCCCTCCCCCTCTCCTTCCCCCCCCCTTCCTCATCCCCCCCCCCTCCCATGTTTTCTCCCCCTCCTTTCTTTTTTCTCTCCCTGTTTCCCCACCTCGCTTTCATTCTCCTCACCCCCCCCTTCTTTCTTCTCCCCCCCCCTCCCCCCGCACTTCCCCTCCACCCTTCCCTTTCCCCCTCGTCCTTTTTCTCTTGTTTCATCCCTCTCTTTCCCTTGGTTCTCTCTTTCCCTCCTCCCCCCTCCTCCGGCCTACCTTGCCCCCCCTCCCCTCATCTTTTTTCCCCTCCCCTCCCCCCTCCCATCCTTTCCCCCCCCCCCCTCCTTTTTTTTTTTTTTTCTCCCTTCCCCTCCTTCTCTCGCTCTGCCCTCCCCTTTCCTTCCCCCTTTTCCCCCTTCCTCCCCCGCTTTCCTGTCTCTTTCCCCCTCTGCCCCTTTCACTTTCCCGTTCCCCTTCCCCCTCCCCTTCTCTTTTTCCTTCCTGTGCTCCGTCCTTGTCCCCTATGCGCGCTTCACCCACCCCGCTGCCTTCTTTCACCCCCCCCTCCCCCTTTTCATCCCCTGCCCCCTCCCCCTCTTTGTCCTTCCATTCAGCCTATCCCCTTCCCTCCCGTCCCCGCCCCTCCTTCCCTCTTTCTCCCCTCCTCCCCATCTCCTTCTTTTCTCCCTCCCTCCTCCCTCTCCCTTTTTCTTCCCTCCCTCCTCTCCCCTCCCTCTCCCCTTTTTTTCTCCTTCCCTCCTCTCCTCTCTTCTCTCCTTCTTCTTTCCTTTCCCCTTCACTCCCCTCTCTCTTTTCCCTCTTCCCCCCTCCTCTTTTTTTTTTCCTCCCTTTTCCCCTTTCCTCTTTTTTCCCCCACCCCTCCCCCCCCCCCCTTCTTTTCCTCTTCCCTCCCTCTCCCCTTCCCCTTTCCCCCTTCTCCTTCCTTCTCTCCTTTCCCCCCCTCTTCCCTCTTCCCCTCCCCCCCCCCCCTTTCCTTTCCCTCCCTCATTCCCTCCTCCTTTCCCCTCCTCCTCTCCTTCTCTTCCCTTTCGTCCCCCTCTCCTCTTTTTTCTCCCTCCCTTCTCTTCCCTCTTCCCTTTTTCTCCTCCCTCTCCCTCCCTTTCTCTCTCTCTCCTTTCTCTCTTTCTCTCTCCTTTCTCCTCCCCTTCTCTTTTTCCTCTCTTCTTTTCCTTTCTTTCCTCTTCCTCTTCTCTTTTCTTTCTCTTTCACTCCTCTTTTCCTTTCTCCCTTCCTCCTCCCCCCCTCTTCCTCTCCCCTCCTCCTCCCTTTTCCCCTTTCCTCTCTCTTTTCCTTATCCCCTCTTCCTCTCCCCCCCCCCTCTCCCCCCCTTCCTCCTTTTTTCCTCTCCCTTCCTCTTCCCCTTTCCCTTCCTTCATCTCCTCTCTCCCTCTTTCCTTCTTTCTTTCCGTCTTTCTCCCTTCCCCTCCCCCTTTTTTCCCTCCCTCCCTTCTCCTTCTTTCTCCTCTCCTCCCCTCCCCCCTTCCTCTTCTCCCTCCTTTCCCTCTCCCTCCCCCCCATTCCTCTCCCTTTCTTTTTTCCTCTTGGCCTACTTCCTTCTCCCATCGTCTTGCGTACTTCTTGTAATTTCTCTTGTCTAAATCATGGCACCTGAAATCTTTTAAATTGATGCTGCCACATGTAATTCTTTTTACCCTTCTCTTTGTGCTCTTTCCGCGCATCTCTTGTCCCTTTTCTTCGCTTTGACAACACAGCCACACATTCTTAACTTTGCTGCAAAAATTTTGGTGTCCAGTCCAAAACAATGGTCAAAAGTGGACTTTAGAACTAAATAAGCAGAAGATCCCTGCTGGGCCGGTGGTCAACGTCTGTTTTGGGACCCACAAAAAACACTGAGCCATCAAGAGAGGTCAGTTTAAAAGTTGCATGTGCAACGAGACTTTTGTCCATGGCTTGGGAAAATGAAAATTAATGAATTCTATTTATAGAGGCATGACCATTGTCACTGGTCATCGGATCCTTTGTGCGAGCAATGGGATGGTTTTTAGGATGAGTTGTTTTTACGTGGTCTGCAGTGGACACTGGTCAGCATTGTCTGTGGAGATGGTCATCTGCCGCGTGACCTCTGACATAAAGAAGTGTTGGAGAAAAATGGGATCCCCACAGCAATTTTCTGGTATTGTACCTCCAACTGACTATCAATCAAAGAGGTGTCCTTTTTACAGGAGGCCTCCACTGGGTTTACATACAAAATAAATAAAATTTAATACATCTGGTGTTTAAAAAAAAAAAGGGGGGGGTTTTAAAATTGTACACTAATTTAAGTTATTACTAAAATTGTACATTAATATCCCACTAGCCACCATTTAGTAAGATTTGAAAGGAAAGGAAATATTTTATTTAATGGCGCACTCAACACATTTTATTTAAGGTTATATGGCATCGGACATATAGTTAAGGACCACACAGATAATGAGAGAGGAAACCCACTGTCGTCACTTCATGGGCTACTCTTTTCATTTAGCAGCAAGGGATCTTTTTTATATACACCATCCCACAGACAGGATAGTACATACCATGGCCTTTGTTACACCAGTTGTGGAGCACTGGCTGGAACAAAAAATAGCACAAAGGGTCTACCAACAGGGATTGATCCTAGACTGATCGCGTATCAAGCAAAACGCTTTACTACGTCCCACCCCATAACATTTGAATGCTTGTGAAAAAATGTTGACATTTTTATATATATATATGTATGTCTGTCTGTCTCTGTCTCTGGTCCTCTGTCTCTGTCTCTCTCTCTCTCCTCTCATCTATCTCTCTCTCTCAGCCTCTCGTCTCCTCTCTCTCACTCGACCTCTCTTCTCTCTCTCTCTCTCTCTCTCTCTATATATATATATAATGTATATTATGATACTGTACATGTACCTTGTCTGTGTTTTGCTGGGGTGTTGTTAAATTAACATTCATTTCATTCATTTCATTCATTTCATTCATTTCATTCATTTCATTCATTTCATTCATTTCATTTATTCATTCTCATTTCATTCATGCCTTAGGTATATAGGTTTATCAAAAAATTACTTTTGTATAAGCTGTTCTAAAAAAGTGAAATAAAATTCGTTAAAAAGAAGAAAAAAAGAAGCTCTTTTACAAAAGTGAAATAAAATTACGCTCCCTCTTAAAGGTGCAGACCCTAGTTTCAGTCTGTGAAATTGCATTTACCACAGTTTGACGACACCCAATAGCGTATGTATTTTTCATGCTGGGGTGTCGTTAAACATTCATTCATTGTCAGTCTGTGAAAATGGATACCAAGTTTAGTTAATCTACAAACGTGTAACACATTTGGATAACGCTATAATAGAGATGAGCTAAAGTTTGTGTTTAAACAGAAATATTGCCTCAACAACCATTACTTCTCAGACGAACGTGCATTATTAGAATTTTTTTTTTTTAAATGCATTTTTCGGTTATCACAAAAACCAGGATAACCAGAACCACTTCAGGTGTACGAAAAATAAATATTCTAAATAATAAAATGTAAGTACTTCTAATTTAAATGATAAAAAACCGGCTTTAATAGTGAAAACCATGTGGTAGTGTTTAAAAACTTTAATTTTTGTAATACATTGTATTATTAATCAGATTCTTAGGTAAGCTTTTCATTGGATACATTTTTTATTTTTTATTACTGTGAAAAAACAAAAACAAAACCCAAACATTTAAAAAAAATAGTATAGTTTAGAAAAAAATAAGATAAAGTTAAGTTAATTTGTATTGATAACGGCATCATTTGTTATTAAAAAATGTCCTGTCCTGTTTTTTTGTGTAGGTTTTTTGTGTGTTTTTTATTATTATTATTAAATAAAGGAAAACATTAAAATTAATTTTTATTGTGTAAAACTCTTCTTGCGAATCCTAATTAGTTCCATAAAAAAATATCTTCTATTGTTGATAAAATTAAACAAACTTAATAAAAAAAAGTGCCTAAATAATTAGTAATGAGAGGTTTTATACATATTTTGGTTATAAAAAGTAATTAATTTTAATTGTACAAATTAAGTGAAAGTTGTTAATGACATATGAAGACATTAAATAATGTTATTCCAGTTGTAAATAATTTTTGTTTTCCATGGTCTTTCTTGTTTTTTTGTTTTTTCATTAAGAATTAAAAAAAGAATCCTCATGTCAATTTTAGTCACCTTAGATATTACCTGAGATATATGATAATTCTACCATTTGTATTAATTAACACAGTCTTAGCTTTAGAACAGCAATTTTTTTTATTACTTTTGTAAAAACAAGGTTTATGATTGTTCGTTTTTTAATTGTTTAAAAAACAAAAAACAATTTAAACCAACTTTAACTCTACTCTGCTCTAGCAAAGTCTTTTCTCATTTTATTGTTTTAATTAAAACCTTTTGAAATCAGTATTGTTTGGTAAAAAACATTCATTTTATTGTTTTAATTAAAACCTTTTGAAAGTAGTATTGTTAGGTAAATAACATTCATTTTATTGTTTTAATTAAAACCTTTTGAAAGTAGTATTGTTAGGTAAATAACATTCATTTTATTGTTTTAATTAAAACCTTTTGAAAGTAGTATTGTTAGGTAAATAACATTCATTTTATTGTTTTAATTAAAACCTTTTGAAAGTAGTATTGTTAGGTAAATAACATTCATTTTATTGTTTTAATTAAAACCTTTTGAAATCAGTATTGTTTGGTAAAAAACATTCATTTTATTGTTTTAATTAAAACCTTTTGAAAGTAGTATTGTTAGGTAAATAACATTCATTTTATTGTTTTAATTAAAACCTTTTGAAAGTAGTATTGTTAGGTAAATAACATTCATTTTATTGTTTTAATTAAAACCTTTTGAAAGGAGTATTGTTTTGTAAATAACATTCATTTTATTATTTTAATTAAAACTTTTTGAAAGGAGTATTGTTTTGTAAATAACATTCATTTTATTATTTTAATTAAAACCTTTTGAAAGGAGTATTGTTTTGTAAATAACATTCATTTTATTATTTTAATTAAAACCTTTTAAAATCATTATTGTTAGGTAAATAACATTCATTTTATTGTTTTAATTAAAACCTTTTGAAAGTAGTATTGTTTGGTAAATAACATTCATTTTATTGTTTTAATTAAAACCTTTTGAAATCATTATTGTTTGGTAAATAACATTCATTTTATTGTTTTAATTAAAACCTTTTGAAAGTAGTATTGTTTGGTAAATAACATTCATTTTATTGTATTAATTAAAACCTTTAAAAAAAATAGTATCCTTTGGTAAATAACACTTCAAAATCTATGCATTTTTAATAGTATGTACAGGTATTAACACTTTTATCTAAATTTACATAAATTTAAATTTATACTTCTATAATATACAAAATCCTTCATTTTATGTTTTAAATTAATATTTTATGGTTGATATTTTAAATTAAGACATAAAATAATGTTTTAAAGTAATACCTTTTATGTTTTAAATTAGCATTTTTTATCCTAGTGGAAATAATTATAGGGTGGCGGTTTTTTAGTGTCCAGGTTAACAATAAAAAAATTATTTTACACGTCTCCAACAAAGAATCTCTATCTTTTAAATTAACAGTTTTGTTCTCAATAAACTCATTATCCAGTAAATACTAAATTTAAATTTCTCATTTTGGATTTTTGTTTTTTTTAAAATCAAATTTGAATACTCATCCCTCCATCTGTGGGCCCCTCATTTTATCTTTTGAATTAACACTTTTTACGGTCTGTGAAATGATTATTGTCTGTGAAAATACCAACTTTCAATTCGAGACGATTAAAACGCTTTTTGAATTCCGATTGAATTGAACGGGGGACGCACAAAGCACAAGCGTGAAGTCATAGTGTTTTAAATGTTTTTGCCGGGCAGGGGATGCGCTGCTGTCATTGATGGGCCCTGGCATTGCATTAACAGAACCTTTGACCCCTGGGTCAGCTCGAGATAAATCGCCCCCCAATTCCTTTATCTCTATTGTTGGAAGCACAAGAGGATGTTTTATTCATTTCAGAGATAGTGAAAAGCCTCTAATTTCTTTTGTGCCTTCTGTCATTGTTTTTACCCTTCCTACAGCTGCTTCCCCATTTTTGCAGCTCTTTCTGGACAGTGGTCAGTCCGTGGCTTGACCACAACAATAGATAACTCGATTGGTCAGCTGCGGTCAAGGCAAAAATTGTTTTTCTTGTTTTATTAGTGTTTTGAGGAGTTCGGCCGGAGCAGAACAAAATCTCCACAAGTGGAGTTTGTTTTAGATGGGGAACAAAAATAGCATTGATTAAAAATTGATTGGCATGCAAAAATCAATCAAAGCCAGTATTCTCGAAACCATGGCAACCTGAAAGAATGGTCAAGTGGTCACTCTTTTGTCCGGAGAGTATTTTGGCTCGGCAGCGTTTTTCGGCAGATGAGTCCATTTTTAGCTATTGTCCATTCCCAATTGCGACTGACCATTGTCCGGAGCTGTCCACTCAGACTGTCCAGTTTTTGGCCATGGTGTCCACTCAAAGAGCTATGCGTTTTTGTCACCTCCTGTCCAATTTTTCTCATTAGCAGTCATTGGCAGGTGGCCCTGGTTTTTATTCCAGTCCGGAGTTGTGGTCACAAGTCAATGATTATGTCCAAATGACGAGTGATAATCGTACTGGTCACTCTGCTGACCAGTTGCTCAGCAAAAGGTAGTTTTTTTTCCTCTCTGACTGGCCACACATCTAGTTGTGTCCCTTGTTGCATGAAGAGCTGTTGTACTCACTTTTGGTACGTATTCGTTGTTTTTCTCTCCTTAGTTTACAGAAGAGTTTCTTTTCTATTTCTCTCTCCATTACTTTACAGTATAAATAAAAGTAAAAAAATAAAAGTAAATAAATATGTATTTATATACTAAATATATATGTAGTAGTGTTGGTATAAAGTGCTCCTACTGGCAGTAGCTAGTGGGAATTTTCATATTAGCTCAGTTAGTGCAGTGCTGGATTCTTATACTGAGAGTCTGTGGTTCGAATCCCCTCAGCAGAGGCAGATTTTTTCTGTTACATATATAACTATCTCTATATATTTTTTTAATTGCAATAAAATAATCAGGTGTCTCCTTTCATCTAAGGAACTTTTGCATGCATTTTTGTTACCAGTGTGTATTTGATTTTTTTCTTTTTGATTTTCATGAATATTTTTTGTTCTTTTTTAAAATTCAGTTTGATTTTTAATTGTGTTCTTTTTTTATTATTATTATTTTGATTCTCCTTATTTCTGTAGATATGGATTTTTTTTTCACGCAACAAAAATTACTTGTTTACCATTTTATATTAAAAACTTTTGCATGCATGTTGGGTACCAATGTCTGTGTGTGTTTACTCTTGCATAACAGCATCCATGTATACCCATCATTTTAATCTGAAGGGGACAAACCACAGTTGTAATTTTTATAGAATTGGCAAAACATGATTAAAAGATAATTAAAACCAAACAGATTCAGAAGTTGAATGCAATATAATTTACATGTTATATAACTCTGGAACGTTAACTTGTGTATATAACACTAGGTATTTAATACAAATACAGAACTTCACATATGTTGTTTTCGCTTACTATTTATTGCATGAGTTTATTTTGCGCAAGAATATATACCACGAAACCATATAGCAGTCGAGTGATATGTTCTTGTGCAAAATAAACAAGTGTAATAAATAGGAAGCGAAAACAATGTACGTGAAGTTCTGTATTTATTACATAACTTCTTTTATGCTTTACAAAACCGTTTTTTAATTTAACGTCATAATAACACTTTCTTAAATCTATGATTAATACTCCTTCCTTTTGTGGAGATACGTAACGTTAAGAATCATATTCTGCGGCAGTCTTGTGTAATGTTTCAAATACGATGCACATGACATAATTTGTAATTTTATCATATGTAACGTCAGTAACAAAATGGAGCTAACTCCAGTAAAGATAAAAAGGGAATTCCCCATTTAAAAGTGCCGGTCCAGATCGCACATATGTGCAATACAAGATAATGTATCACACAGTTTGAAAATGTCTTTATCACTATAGTAAGATTGAATAGATATGTAATAAAGTGGAATCTCTTTGGGTTGAACCCGTAAGGGTCGAACACACCACAACGCTCGAACCAAAAAGTCCTGAGTTACACTTACATAATGTTCACCGAATGGTTCGGTCGAACTACCCGATGGGTCGAACATTTTCTCAAGCACCGACGGGGTTCAAGCCAACGGGATTCAACAGTAGTTTATTTGTTATCTAAGAATTTACATATGCAGGCATATAAATCAATATTTCTTGATATACTTAATCATGTGTTGAGTGCGATTTCTCTTCCTCTGTCTCCACTAAACACCAATTATTTAGAAGAGTGCAAATTTCCCCGTCTTGACATTTTCAGAATTGCCATTTTACACTCTCCTAAGTTTTTCAAAATCAACGTCTGACATGCTATTTGTATGAAGAAGAACGTTGGTACGTATTATTTGGTTGCATCTAAACCAAGATGTCCATGACATTTTTTGTTAAAAAAAATTTCTTCTCCAGCTTTCTAACAAAGTTTGTGTTAAGAAGAAAATTCCCTACTTATTGATTAGTTGACTTGTTTAAAAAGATCTACGGACTCTATAGACTCAATAGTATAGTCTGTTCAACTGATTTTTTTTTTCTCTCATTCCAACCAGTGCGCCACAACTGTCAAAGGCCATGGTATGTGCTGTCCTGTCTGTGGGGAAAAGTGTATATAAAAGATACCTTGCTGCTGATGGAAAATGTTTCTTATTTTCTCTGAAGATTATGTGTCATAATTAAAAAAACAAAATTGTATTAAAAAATTGTCCATAGCTGTCTTTAACGATCCTTCCTATCTGTGGGATGGTGTATATAAAAGATCCCTTGCTGCTAATGGAAAACTGTATCACATTTCCTCTAAGACTACGTGCCAGAATTACCAAATGTTTGACATCCAATATCAGATGATTAACAAATGATTGTGCTCTTGTGGTGTCATTAAACAAAACAGACTTTAACTTTCTGAATAAGAAAATGTATTTAATGTTTAATGTTAGTCATTAAAAAGGCTTTGTTACTCTGAAACACTTTCACAATGGAACCAAAGTCACGATTGTCTTTTTAATTTATGTAAAGTGCCTTTTTTTTAAACAAATGTTTCTGAATAACTCACAGTATGATGATATTATTTCACATTTGTTATGCAATGGTGGTCCATCAAGCATATAAAGTATTTTCGTTGGACTGTGACAAATGCATATTAAAATGAGGAAGTTATGTTACGTCATCTTCCACTGGCCTCGGGCTGTGTTTCTGGAACACTTTTAAATCAAACATTAACCCAACATGATAACCCATGTATTGCTGGGCTGTATGTTTTCCCCATAAATCTTACATAACAGAAGGTCATATTTAGCCCAAGGATAGAGTTTTCGTAGCTCTTTTCTTACATAAGAACACATTAAAATTGGCAGATATTTTATTTTAATTCTAAATAGCTTCAAACTAGTAATGGCAGATGTAAGATTTTTTATTTTTTTATTTTATTTTTTAAAATATATTTTATATACATGTGTATTATTTATTTATTTATTTATTTATATTTATTTTTATTTGTATTAATTTTTAATTAATTAAATAATTTTTATTTATTTATTTATTTATTTGTAATATATATATATTTAATTAGTTGTGTGTTTTTTGTATGTGTGTGTATGTTTTGTTTTTGTTTGTTTTTTTTGTTTTTTTAAACAGAAGCTTTAATGGCATAAAACAATTATAAAGATAAAAATTAATATTTGTTGAGAGACTATCTCAGCCCAAAGAAATACTCCTTTGTTTTAAATATGTAATAAGGAACCCTTGTTTTTACTTCTTCAAATATAATAAATCACTTTTCTTTTTGTTTTTAGAAATATTATAAATCACTTCTTTTTCCTTTTTTTTTTATATATATAATAAGTTACTCTTTGTTTTCAATAAGAAACCAATATTCTTTTTTTGTTAAATAAAAAATAAACCACTATTGTTTTAATATATAATAAAGCCACCATTTTTTATATTTAATAAGCCATTATTTGTTTTGTTTCCTAAATATATAATAAACCACCTTTGGTTTTGTTTTCTAAAATATATAAACTACTTAGCTTTTTCAAAATATATATAAAAATGTTGTTAAATGTAAAATGTATATTTATGTAGTAAACAGTCTTTTTGTTTTTTTAATATATAACAATCATCTGGGGGGTTTTAATATATATAATAAAACAATTTTTACTATTTTTAATATAATAATTATAAACTACTTTTTGGGCTTTTAATATATAATAAAACAATTTTACTGTTTTTAAGATAATAATTATAAACTACTCTTTGTATTTTAAAATATTATACAATACCTCTTTGCTTTTTTTAATATATAATAAACTAGTCTATGTTTTTGATGTATAACAAACCACTTTTTGAAATATACAATAAACCACCTTTTGTTTTTTAATATGTAATAAAGCACTCATTGTTTTTTAATGTACATGTATAACAAAATACTTTTTGAAATATATAATAAACCATCTTTGGTTTTTTAATATGTAATAAACCACTAATTGTCTTTTAATGTACATGTATAACAAGTCACTTTTTAAAATATACAATAAACCATTAATATTAATCATGCAGTATAACTCAGAATTGTATATAATAAAACAACTTTAATATTTTAATATAAATGTATAATAAACCACCTTTTGTTTTTTAATATATAATAAACCACTCTTTGTTTTTTGCTTTGTTTTTTTTAATGTATAACAAGTCACTTTTTAAAATATATACTAAACAATTAATGTTAATCATGTTGTTTAACTCAGAATTTTATATAATAAAACAACTTTAATATTTTTAATATACATGTATAATAAACCACTTGTTTTTATTTATTTATGTATAACAAGTCACTTTTTAAAATATATACTAAACAATTAATGTTAATCATGCTGTTTAACTCAGAATTTTATATAATAAAACAACTTTAATATTTTTAATATACATGTATAAACCACTAATAAACCACTCGTTTTTATTTATTTATGTATAACAAGTCACTTTTTAAAATACAGTGTATATAATAAACTATTAATGTTAATCATACTGTATAACTTGGAATTTTTTCTTCCATCATCAAATGAACTATCACTTGAAAAATCATTGTTCAGCAATTTGCTGGCCAGGATTTCCCTGACAGAAACATCTCTTTTCAGTGTTTATACAATAGACCCGTGTCTCCGATATCAGTAAATCACCTAATGCCAATCGTGTGGTGCTCAATGCTTCAACCTGATGGCCCTTACAAAAGAGAAATTTATGAAAACCTTTTTCGACAGGGCCCTGTTAGGGAGCTGGGTCAGCATGCCCTTATATGAAATTACTTTTCAGAATCAGTTTGTTACGCTTTCTTAGGGATGTTTTTATACTCCCGGTTTTAAAGGCTCCTCTCCTGTTTTACATGTTATCCCACGCTTTCTTAGGGTTGTTTTTATACTCCCGGTTTTAAAGGCTCCTCTCCTGTTTTACATGTTATCCCACGCTTTCTTAGGGATGTTTTTATACTCCCGGTTTTAAAGGCTCCTCTCCTGTTTTACATGTTATCCCACGCTTTCTTAGGGATGTTTTTATACTCCCGGTTTTAAAGGCTCCTCTCCTGTTTTACATGTTATCCCACGCTTTCTTAGGGATGTTTTTATACTCCCGGTTTTAAAGGCTCCTCTCCTGTTTTACATGTTATCCCACGCTTTCTTAGGGATGTTTTTATACTCCCGGTTTTAAAGGCTCCTCTCCTGTTTTACATGTTATCCCACGCTTTCTTAGGGTTGTTTTTATACTCCCGGTTTTAAAGGCTCCTCTCCTGTTTTACATGTTATCCCACGCTTTCTTAGGGATGTTTTTATACTCCCGGTTTTAAAGGCTCCTCTCCTGTTTTACATGTTATCCCACGCTTTCTTAGGGATGTTTTTATACTCCCGGTTTTAAAGGCTCCTCTCCTGTTTTACATGTTATCCCACGCTTTCTTAGGGATGTTTTTATACTCCCGGTTTTAAAGGCTCCTCTCCTGTTTTACATGTTATCCCACGCTTTCTTAGGGATGTTTTTATACTCACAGTTTTAAAGGCTGCTCTCCTGTTTTTAAAAAAATTTTTTAACAAGAAGTTTGTTTTGTTTAATGACACTGCTAGAGCACTAGGCAGGACGTAGCCCAGTGGAAAAGCGTTTGCTTGATGCGCGGTTGGTCAAGGATCAATCCCCGTCGGTGGACCCACTGGGCTATTTCTCGTTGTTTTTGAGGAGGGGCAGGATGTAGCCCAGTAGTATAGCACTCGCCTGATGTGTGGTCAATCTAGGATCAATCCCCGTCGGTGGACCCACTGGGCTATTTCTCATTGTTTTTGAGGAAGGTGAGGATGTAGCCCAGTCGTACAGCACTCGCCTGATGTGCGATCAATCTAGGATTGATTTCCATCAGTGAGCCCATTGGGCTATTTCTCGTTCCAGCCAGTGCTCCACGACTGGTGTAATAAAGGCCGTGGTATGTACTATCCTGTCTGTGGGATGGCACATATAAAAGATCCCTTGCTGCTAATTGAAAAGAGTAGCCCATGAAATGGCGACAGTGGGTTTCCTCTCTCAATATCTGTGTGGTTCTTAACCATATAACGCCATATAACCGTAAATAAAATGTGTTGAGTGCATCATTAAATAAAACATTTCTTCCACTAGAGCACATTGATTTATTAATCATCGACTATTGGATGTCAAACATTTCGTAATTTTTACATATAGTCTTAGAGAGGAAACCCACTAAATATTTTCATTAGCAGTAAGGGATCTTTTATATGCACCATCCCACAGATGGGAAAGCACATACCACGGCCTTTGACCAATTGTGGTGTATTGGTTGGACCGAGAAAAAACTCAATCAGTTGAATCAGTTCGATCTTGTGACACAAGCACCATAAGCGAGAGCTGAACCAACTGAGCTAAATCCCATGCTTTCTTAGGGATGTTTTTATACTCCCGGTTTTAAAGGCTTCTCTCCTGTTTTACATGTTATCCCACGCTTTCTTAGGAATGTTTTTATACTCCCGGTTTTAAAGGCTCCTCTCCTGTTTTACATGTTATCCCACGCTTTCTTAGGGATGTTTTTATACTCCCGGTTTTAAAGGCTCCTCTCCTGTTTTACATGTTATCCCACGCTTTCTTAGGGATGTTTTTATACTCTCGGTTTTAAAGGCTTCTCTCCTGTTTTACATGTTATCCCACGCTTTCTTAGGAATGTTTTTATACTCCCGGTTTTAAAGGCTCCTCTCCTGTTTTACATGTTATCCCACGCTTTCTTAGGGATGTTTTTATACTCCCGGTTTTAAAGGCTCCTCTCCTGTTTTACATGTTATCCCACGCTTTCTTAGGGATGTTTTTATACTCCCGGTTTTAAAGGCTTCTCTCCTGTTTTACATGTTATCCCACGCTTTCTTAGGAATGTTTTTATACTCCCGGTTTTAAAGGCTTCTCTCCTGTTTTACATGTTATCCCACGCTTTCTTAGGAATGTTTTTATACTCCCGGTTTTAAAGGCTCCTCTCCTGTTTTACATGTTATCCCACGCTTTCTTAGGGATGTTTTTATACTCCCGGTTTTAAAGGCTCCTCTCCTGTTTTACATGTTATCCCACGCTTTCTTAGGGATGTTTTTATACTCTCGGTTTTAAAGGCTTCTCTCCTGTTTTACATGTTATCCCACGCTTTCTTAGGGGTGTTTTTATACTCCCGGTTTTAAAGGCTCCTCTCCTGTTTTACATGTTTAATTTTCTTGTGACAATGTCAACATTTAGTTGACAAAATGTTGAGACTTCTACCTTGTGGTTTTAAACAAAAACTTATTTTTATTATATGTTTTTTTAGGGATGGAATGGTATTAATGTTTTTTGCATGGTGCGCTTTATTTAAAAGTCCATTATTTTAAAATATGTGATACCATTAAATATCAAGCTATGTAAATCAATATGTTGAAGATATGCAATAGAGGCTATCAAAGCTTTGCAAATATGGCAAATGGCATTCTATGAGATTTGAACCCAGTACCCATCAGCTGTAAACCCGACATCTTAACCATTAGGTCCCTAGCTCTGTACTTTAATGGGTGAAAAATAATATGTATGTGAGAACATCAAAGATTTAACTTTGGAAAATGGCATTCTATGAGATTTGAACCCAGTACCCTTCAGCTGTAAATCTTATATGTTAACCATTAGGTCCCTAGCTCTGTACTTCCAATAGGTTGAAAATAATATGTATGTCAGAATATCAAAGGTTTAACTTTGGAAAATGGCATTCTATGATATTTGAACCCAATACCCTTCAGCTGTAAATCTTATATCTTAACCATTAGGTCCCTAGCTCTGTACTTCCAATAGGTTGAAAATAATATGTATGTCAGAATATCAAAGGTTTAACAATGGCAAATGGCATTCAATGAGATTTGAACCCAGTACCCATCAGCTGTAAACCTGAATTATCTTAACCACTACATTGCCAAGCATTGGTTTAAGTTTATCATTTAAGTCTCTTGACTTCTTACCCCTTGGCCTGCACTTCAAACTGTATGAATCAACACGTTGGAAGATATGTATCTGAGAATATCAAAGCTTATACAACAGTGTTACTTCATTATTATACTTGAACTAAGATAACAAGACAATTATGCAAAAAAAAAGGAGGTTACTTATCTGAGGGGAGCAGTGAAACATGACCTTTAGTCACTAGCATACATGTACTTGACGTCGATTGTATCTATTTCTCGTGGATCCAGCCAGTGCACCACGACTGGTATATCAAAGGCTGTGGTATGTATTACCCTATCTGTGGGATGGTGCATATAAAAGATCCCTTGCTGCTGAGTAGTCCATGAAGTGGTGACAGCGGGTTTTCTCTCTCATTATATGTGTGGTCCTTAACCATATGTTTGACGCCATATAACCGTTAATAAAATGTGTTGAGCGCGTCGTTAAATAAAACATTTCTTTCTTTCCTTCCCTCTTGATAACTACCATGGAAAAAAGTAACCATGAAAACCAGGCCTACCACAGATGACAGCTATTTTTAGGAAGTATTCCTCTTGATAACTACCATGGAGAAAAGTAACCATGAAAACCAGGCCTAGATGACTGCTATTTTTAGGTAGTATTCCCTCTTAATAAGTACCATGGGAAAAAGTAACCATGAAAACCAGGCCTAGATGACTGCTATTTTTAGGTAGTATTCCCTCTTAATAAGTACCATGGGAAAAAGTAACCATGAAAACCAGGCCTAGATGACTGCTATTTTTAGGTAGTATTCCCTCTTAATAAATACCATGGGAAAAAGTAACCATGAAAACCAGGCCTACCGTAGGTGACTGCTATTTTTAGGATGTATTCCCTCTTGATAACTACCATGGAAAAAATAACTATGAAAATTTTGAGTTACCAACCTTTATGAAAAAAGACAACAATATCAACAGGGCTATACCGGTCTCAGTGGTGTCGTGGTTAAGCCATCGGACATAAGGCTGGTAGGTACAGGGTTCGCAGCCAGAGTGAGGTTTAACGACTCAATGGGTAGGTGTAAGGCCACTATACGCTCTTCTCTCTCGCTAACCACTAACAACTAACCCACTGTCCTGGACAGACAGCCCAGATAGCTGAGCTGTGTGCCCAAGACAGCATGCTTGAACCTTAATTGGATATAAGCTCGAAAATAAGTTGAAATGAAATTAATGATGATATATTAATTGCATGAACAACCTTATGTATCTACTATGCGTGTTTTGTAATGATTTAAATAATGTGTGTATATAAATTTTGAGACTTGAGGATGGGCATGAATAATAAAAAAAAGTTTGTTTTATTTAACGTCACCACTAGAGCACATTGATTTGGTAATTCTGACTCATAATCATCACAGGAAACCCGCTATATTTTTCCATTATATGCACCTTCCTACAGATAGGATAACACATACAATGGCCTTTGATATATCAGTCACGGTGCACTGGCTGGAATGAGAAATAGCCCAATGGGACCACCGATGGGGATCGATCCTGCAGTGAGCACTGTACCGCTGGGTTACACCCCGCTCCAAGAATGCAAAATTTATATATAAAAATTCTTCTTTTTTTTGGTGGTAGTTTTACAGTAATGCAAATGGCTGTCTAGCCATATCCTGATTTGTATGTATTGTAACATCTGTTGTTTTTCCAAGGAAGAAGTCATTGGGTGGGGATTAAAGAAACAGCCCAGCACAGATTACCATATAGATCTTTTTAAACAAGTCAACTAATCAATAAGTAGGGAATTTTCTTCTTAACACAAACTTTGTTAGAAAGCTGGAGGAGAAAAAAAAAAAGAAATGAAAAAAAAAGTCATGGACACCTTTGTTTAAGTATATACAGTGAAAATTCTCTAAACCTGACACTCAAGTAAAAAGTCTGGTTTTAAGAGGTATCCAGTTTAGAGAGGTTCTCTTCTGTACAGATATTTAAAAAGGGACCATGAAAAATGTCTGGGGTTTTTTTGTTTTGTTTTTGTTTGTGGGTTTTTCAAATTCTTTATTATCCCCAGAAAATAAGTCATGTCGGTGTTGGGGAGCCCCGAATCATCACCTTACAATATTCTTCCTTTATAAGTCTCACCAACACTGAGAAAGAAAGAAAGAAGTGTTTTATTTAACGACGCACTCAACACATTTTATTTACGGTTATATGGCGTCAGACATATGGTTAAGGACCACACAGATTTTTTTTAGAGGAAACCCACTGTCGCCACATAGGCTACTCTTTTTACGACAGGCAGCAAGGGATCTTTTATTTGCGCATCCCACAGGCAGGATAGCACAAACCATGGCCTTTGTTGAACAGTTATGGATCACTGGTCGGTGCAAGTGGTTTACACCTACCCATTGAGCCTTGCGGAGCACTCACTCAGGGTTTGGAGTCGGTATCTGGATTAAAAATTCCATGCCTCGACTGGGATCCGAACCCAGTACCTACCAGCCTGTAGACCGATGGCCTGCCACGACACCACCGAGGCCAGTCCAACACTGAGAATAGAATATTTGGCAATTGAATTAATTATATTGGGTTTGGGGTTTTTTTTCTCCAGACACACATGCAACAAGACAAACATACATCCAGTCATTCACACATAATCCCATGCTACAATTGACAGTTTCCACTTATTGCTTTTGCATACTCAAGATGTCCGGTTTTGAGGGGATTTTGATTTACAGAAGGCCCAGTTTTAAGAGGTTTCACTGTATATTGAAAATTTCAAGGTCTTTTCATCCTTATTTCACAAAAATCCTTTTAAAAATTGTGTGTTATCAAAACTTCAGGTAAGAAGTGAAAACTTCACGTGAACCAATGAGCTTTGTGTATATATCCCTCTCTGACCATAAATAGTATTACTTGCCCTGACAATAGATTCTAACTGGTATTACTTGCCCTGACAATAGATTCTAACTGGTATTACTTGCCCTGACAATAGATTCTAAATGGTATTACTTGCCCTGACAATAGATTCTAACTGGTATTACTTGCCCTGACAATAGATTCTAAATGGTATTACTTGCCCTGACAATAGATTCTAACTGGTATTACTTGCCCTGACAATAGATTCTAAATGGTATTACTTGCCCTGACAATAGATTCTAACTGGTATTACTTGCCCCGACAATAGATTCTAAATGGTATTACTTGCCCCGACAATAGATTCTAACTGGTATTACTTGCCCTGACAATAGATTCTAAATGGTATTACTTGCCCCGACAATAGATTCTAACTGGTATTACTTGCCCCGACAATAGATTCTAACTGGTATTACTTGCCCCGACAATAGATTCTAAATGGTATTACTTGCCCAAACAATAGATTCTAACTGGTATTACTTGCCCCGACAATAGATTCTAAATGGTATTACTTGCCCAAACAATAGATTCTAACTGGTATTACTTGCCCCGACAATAGATTCTAAATGGTATTACTTGCCCAAACAATAGATTCTAACTGGTATTACTTGCCCCGACAATAGATTCTACATGGTATTACTTGCCCCAACAATAGATTCTAAATGGTATTACTTGCCCCAACAATAGATTCTAACTGGTACAACAATAGATTCTAACTAGTACAACAATAGATTCTAATTGGTATTACTTGCCCCAACACTAGATTCTAACTGGTACAAATATACATTATCTTGGGAGATATTTTGTTGTCAAGACCAGTACTTATAATTCACAACGGAATGCCTTTTCGTCACGCTATCTGCGTTTGGTTGTCGCGGAGAGTCCTTGGAACTTTTTGACCAACGACAGTACCGTCTCGGGTGTTTTTCCAGAAGGAGTGAGCAAAGCTGGGAACATTAAATCACAAGCAGTAGTCGCAGATTAATGGTTCGCAATCCTCATCTGGATGCTCCCGGGATTTACTATACTGTAACATATCGTGTTTTCACAGTTGTAAGTTAATCATAAACTACTAATGACCCTCTTGGTGGCTTGATAAATGATTTCTTTTCACCAAAATTGCACTAACTTATCCCCAAGAAGAAATGCTTTACTTGCTTTGTGTTGATAATGATATATCATATCATTAACTTGACCACGTATCGTTTACTGGAACAGATATCATACAGATATTACACTTTGTCTTATATTCACTGGCCTCGGTGGCGTCGTGCCTGTGGGAAGCGCAAATAAAAGATCCCTTGCTGCCTGTCATAAAAGAGTAGCCTATGTGGCAACAGCGGGTTTCCTCTAAAAAAAACAGTGTCAGAATGACCATATGTTTGACGTCCAGTAGCCGATGATAAGATAAAAATCAATTCTTTTGGATTCCTTTCAACTTTGTGTGATGTGATTACATGAGAATTTTTTTTTTTTTTCACAATATGCTAAGTGAGTATTTCAGGATGTAAAAATTTAATTTTCTAATAAAATATACCTTGTATATGTTGCTTAATATTAAAGCTACCAGAATTTTTTGGATTCCCACAACTTTGTGTGATGTGATTACATAAGAATCCTTTAAAAAAAAAAAGTAGTTTTTTTCACATTATGCTGAGTGCGTATTTCAGGATGTAAAAATTATGTTTTTTAATCAAGTGTGCTTGAACCTCAATTGGATATAGACACGTTAGGTATGTTAATATGTTATCCAATCTAATAAAAGATACCTAGTATTAGAAAAAAAACCTATTTGGTGCTCAATTTTAAAGCTTCATAATGTAACAGACTCCTTTTGGATTCTCACAACTTTAATATCTTAGAGAATCTATGAAAATCTTTTCTCTCTATTTCTTTTTGTACAGTATGTGAAGTGCCTATTTCAAAATGTCACGCTAATACAATAATTAATAGCTATCAGGATGTAGAAATTATGTTTTCTAATTTGAAGCATCATATTATTATCAAGCATGTTGAATTCCCACAACTTTATGTCAAAGAATCCATGACAGTTATCTAGCTTTAATGTTAAATATCTAATTCAGAATGTGCTGTAAATAAAATAATTACCATTAATCCATGCAAGTGGAAATTATGTTTTCTCATAAAAGATATGTTGTATAATAAGAATAATGTTTGGTATTTAAATGGAAAAGGCTGTACATAAACTAAAATAAATAGGCAAGGAAGGAAATGGTTTATTTAACGATGCACTCAACACATTTTATTTACGGTTATATGGCGTCAGACATATGGTTAAGGACCACATAGATATTGAGAGAGGAAACCCGCTGTTGTCACTTCATGGGCTACTCTTTTCGATTAGCAGCAAGGGATCTTTTATATGCACCATCCCACAGACAGGATAGTACATACAATGGCCTTTGTTACACCAGTTGTGGCTGGAATGAGAAATAGCCCAATGGGTCCATCGACTGGGAAAATAAATAGGGAGCAATGAAAAAAGGGATTTATTATTCCCAACATTTGGTAATTCTGACACGTAGTCATCGGAGGAAACCCGCTACATTTTTTCTAATACAGCAAAGGATCTTTTATATGCACTTTTCCACCAACTGATCTAAGCGTATAAATAATAACTTTAATTTATTAAGAAAACAAATGAAAGCTATTTTAACTTTGAATTTGAATATTTCTTAAACAAATTTTCAAATTAGATATGAATTTTTGCATCAGAAACAATGAATAAATGAAGGTTTGTTTGTTTGTTTTGTTTAACAACCTTACTAGAGCACATTGATTAATTAATCATTGGCTACTGGATGTCAGAAATTAATCTTTAACGACACCCAAGCATAAAAAAAACATCGGCTATTGGTTTTCAAGTAAATGGA
Source organism: Gigantopelta aegis (assembly GCF_016097555.1). Taxonomy (NCBI): domain Eukaryota; kingdom Metazoa; phylum Mollusca; class Gastropoda; order Neomphalida; family Peltospiridae; genus Gigantopelta; species Gigantopelta aegis. Next base: position 34,052,283 of record NC_054705.1, on the reverse strand, counting down.
TCCGAAACAATGCAACATATCACAAGGTCTATTTTCACAATGACTATCTACCCAAATTATAAAACACAGAGGACAATATGTCCCAAAGTTACAACCAGAAAACGAAGTAACATGCATATCCATAAAGAGTTTAAAAGGAGTGCAGGTTAATTATTCATGAATTTATTAGCACTAAAACATGGCTGCCTAGCAACAAGACCACTAGACTGGTATTCCAGGACTGAAACCCAACACACCGGTTATGCAATGACCATTAATCCAGTGGACACTGTAAATAAAATAACTGGCATTTTTCTCAAAGAAAGGCAGACCAGTGTTTGTTTGCATTTTATTATCAATAAAAACACGTTTCCGTGGCAACACAGGCGGGTGTGTTGAGTTTTGTTAGTGCATGTCATGAACCAGATAACTTTTCTTACATAAGACAGGGGATCAGTTACTTTTTCTTGCCTACAGGGGGCAGTGTAACACCACAGGGAACTGCTTTGAAGATATTTCACACGAGGGGTACTGATTGGGTTAGAGAGGAAAGGTTACTTTACAAATAATTATATTTATTAATATCATGTTCAATATTGACAATGGGGCTGGGGGAAGGTTTGTGTGGATGTGTTTATTTCAGTGTAAATTATATTAAAAATTACAAAATTTGTAATAATAGTAATAATTGTAATAATAGTGGACTTGTAGCCTTTCTAGTAAATTCAGTAGTACATCAAATTTTTAATTTTTTTTAATGAAAAACGCACATTATAATAATATAATATAATATAATATAATATAATATAATATAATATAATATAATATAATATAATATAATATAATTTTAATAATATTTTAATAATATAATATACTTTTAATGTTATTTTAATAATATAATATAATTTTTATAACATACTATAATATAATTGTAATGCAATACAATACAATATAATATAATAATTTATCATTGTTGTCAATTGGTGTTGTTAAAACAATTTGTTTTCTATTGAAATATACAAAGCAAAAACCTGGAAAATGTGTGTACATTTTGTTTTTTAAATTGTAAAATCTATTTTCAGTTTCTACAGATATCATTCAGTAAGACCTACACAATAGAATGCCTGGTACAAGTTTAAAAAAATTAAAACTAATGAAAAAGCAGGATATTGTTTGTCACATAATATTTTCACTGTCACAAAATGCTCTGTTAGATGAAAAGATATCGAAGGCCATTAAAAACACACCATTTGTGCAACCCAGGTTATTTTGAAATTAATGTACTGCATGATGTTGTTTTGAAAACAAAACACCTCCAACAAACACCCCAACCCCTCCCTAACAACAACAATTTTTTTTTTTACCAGTAACACAACAAACCCTCCAAAACCCCCAACAAAATAAACACTACCCCCAACAAAACAAACATTCCACCCCCAAAAAAACAAAAACAAAATACAACAAAGACAGATTTACCAGTAACTGGTTTTTTATTTTTTATTATTTGAATACTTTAATTACATTAAGATGCTGAATGTATAATTTTGCTTTCACCATAGTTTGACACCCAATAGCAGATATATTTTTTATGCTGGGGTGTCGTTAAGCATTCATATTTATTCGTATAATTTTGTAAATTTTAGCTATTAAAAATCATTATCCACAAAAGAAAAATGTCCACCATTACAAAATTCTCCATCAGATGAAAATATTGTACAAAATAATGAAGAATGGGAATCTGTGTCTTTAATTTGAACATTTCTTGCAATGGAGATGTCTTGTTAGGGCCTCCTAAATGGGAAATGTTTACAGATGTCATAATTTTCTGTGCCTGGCACACTTGTAGCATGTTTGTAAATTCCAGACATGCATTTGTGAAACCAAATATGTCTGCCTTAGTTAGGTTGCCTGATGATGCATTTCATTGGCTCACTGTCAGAACTGGCTGTTGCCATTGGTACTCCTTGCTTCCACTAGTACCACTCATGTTAAAGTTTGTTTTGTTTAACGACTCCACTAGAGCTCATTGATTAATTATATATATCAATAGTAGTAGTAAAAAAAAAAGTTTGTTTTATTTAATGACACCACAAGAGCACATTTGGTAATTTTGACACAGTCATAGAAAGAAAACTCGCTATATTTTTTCCATTATAGTGGCAAGGGATCTTTTATGTGCATCATCCCAAAGACAGGATAGCACATACCATGGCCTTTGATATACCAGTCTGGTCACACCTTATAAGAAAAATAATTAAATATTTATAACTATACTTTATATAACCGTAAAATAAAATGTGTTGAGTTCGTCGTTAAATAAAACACTTCCTCTTCCTCCTTCCATCGGACATAAGGCTGGTAGGTACTGGCTTCAGATTCCGGTACCGGCTTCCACACAGAACGAGTTTAATGACTCGGTGGGTAGGCTTAAGGTCAGTGCACTGACTTCTCTCTCAGTGAACACTATAATCGTCTGTCCTGGACAGACAGCCCATATAGCTGAGGTGTGTGCCTAGGACAGCGTGCTTGAACCTTAATAAGTAAGAAAATTAGTAAAAATTAATTAATTAATTTGTAGTGAGGTATCATGGGTACTAATACACAAGATCTCAATCCAGCCAGTGCACCACGACTGGTATACCAAAAAACTGTGGCATGTGCTGTCCTGTTTGTGGGATGGTGCATATAAAAAAAGTTCCCTTGCTACGAATGGAAAAATGTAGTGGGTTTTCCCCTCTCTAAGACTATATGTCAAAAATTTACCAAATGTTTGACATGCAATAGCTAATGATTAATAAATCAATGTGCTCTAGTGGTGTCGTTAAACAAAACAAACTATTTGGCAGGTTCCTTGACAATGCCATGTTTGTGATCTGGGACAATAAACACACACACACACACACACACACATACAACCCCCCCCCCCCCCCCCCCCCCACACACACACTATATGGCAGATTCCCTAACAATGCTATGTTTGTGATCTGGGGCAATAAACACCCACACACACTCACACTCACACACACACACACACACACACACACACACACACACAACTATATGGCAAGTTCCCTGACAATGCTATTTTTGTGATCTGGGATAATACCCCCCCCCCCCCCCCCACACACACACATCCCAACTATATTGCAGGTTCCCTAGTAATGCTGTTTTTGTGAACTGGGATAATAACACCCCCACACACACACACATATACACCCCCCCCCCCCCCAACTATATGGCAGGTTCCCTAGTAATGCTATATTTGTGAACTGTGATAATAACTCCCCACACACACACGTATGCCCCCCAACTATATGGCAGGTTCCCTAGTAATGCTATGTTTGTGAACTGGGATAATAACCCCCCACACACCCACACACACACCCCAACTATATGGCAGGTTCTTTTCTGACAATGCTATGTTTGTGATCTAGGACAATAACCCCCTCCCACAAATACCCCCCCCCCCCAACTATATGCAGGTTCCCTGACAATGTTATGTTTGTGATCTGGGACAATACCCCCCCCCCCCCCCAACTATAAGATAAGATAAGATAAAGATAAAATTTGTTGTATTTAAACATTCCACATGGGAACAGAGTGCGCAGAAAAACATCCAAAAGTTGCAATATCAACAAACAATTAATGACTATAGTTTTATATACATATATACATGTATATCACTATTACAATCTATTCATTATATTGGAAAACCAACTTGCAAATAACACCTATGTTGGCTGGGTCCTGATTTTTCATAATAAAAATAAACTGCTCTTTGGGTGTCATGTTTAAAAATGAAGGGTTGTAGTCGGAGATAAAATGAAATAACTTTGACCGCTGATACTTATATTTCTTACATTGTACAATGTGATGAAATTCATCTTCGATGGTATTGCATTCATCACAGACGCTGGTCAAGAGGAGTATATCGTTTTGTATGCCTGCCAGTTTCAATTTCCAAGTTATGATCACTTAGACGGAGTTTAGAGAAATGTTTTCTATGATCTGGGTTTAAGCAGTAAATTAGATATGGTTCTAAGTATATTTTCTGTTTGAGAGTTTGATACGTTCTCATTTTATTGCCAGTGCCATTTGTCTTTTTCATAATATTTAGACTTTCTTGGAAATGTTTTTGATAAAAATTCTTCAGTAACTTTATTAGATAGTTTGGGCTGTTAATAATACTTCTGTTTAGACCGAAGTGGTTGATAAATGAATGTTATTTGTGATGCCAACCAATATTCTTTCTTTCTAAAGCCATGCTTTCTATGGCAGGTTCCTGGCAGCCTGGCACTGATTGTGAACCTATCCCTGGGTTTCTACAGGAAGGGCGCACCAGGTGCATACAAAATAAAAATTGGCAGGTGTGTGGGTGGGGGTGGGGGTGGGTTTGGGGGTCTTCTTCTAGCATGCTATGGTCACTTGTTAATGACGCCTAGAAGGGTATAACAATTTCTCACATATTGACTAAGATAATTAAGGTGTTAATTACACGGTAATAATTTTCAGCTTTGTGTTACATAAAACATAGTTTTTGGTGCATTTTGGCGGGACGTAGCCCAGTGGTACAGCATCCGCTTGATGCGCGGTCGGTTTGGGATCGATCCCCGTCGGTGGACCCATTGGGTTATTTTTCGTTCCAGCCAGTGCACCAGACGATAAGTATGTACCACCCTGTCTGTGGGATGGTGCATATAAAAGATCCCTTGCTGCTAATCGAAAAGAGTAGACCATGAAGTGGCGACAGCGGGTTTCCTCTCTCATTATCTGTGTGGTCCTTAACCATATGTCTGATCCCATATAACCATAAATAAAATGTGTTGAGTGCGTCGTTAAATAAAACATTTTTTTTCTTTTCTTCTAGCTACTAATGGAAAAATGTAGCAGGTTTCCTCTCTAAGACTATATGTCACAATTACTAAATGTTTCACATCCAGTGGCCGATGTTTAATCAATCAATGTGTTCTAGAGGTGTCGTGATATAAACAAAACAAAAGAATTATATTGTGGAAGACAGTGCTGCTTTTTTAATGGATATGCCAAGAAGATATCTTTGGTCTTTTGCAGTTTTGATACTGCCCTTTCAAATAGGCTTGGTCAAGGAAGAGTGAAGTAGAACAAGTTGATCACACCAGCTCTGTTGTTACTCACACATAAAATGCAAACAAAATAGTTGTCCAGGAATATTTCAAACATTTAGTACCATCCTCTTTTGATAGTTGGAAACTAAAAATTATTTAACTACACCACTAGAGCACATTGATTTATTAATCATCGGCTATTGGATGTCAAACATTTGGTCATTTTTACATATAGTCTTAGAGAGGAGTTTGTTTATTTTTGTTCAATGACATCACTAGAGCACATTGATTTATTAATCATCAGCCATTGGATGTCAAACATTTGGTAATTTTTCACATATAGTGTTATAGAGAAAAGCTACTATATTTTTTCCATTAGTAACGAGGGATCTTTTATATGCACCATCCCACAGACAGAACAGCACATACCACAGCCTTTGATATACCAGTTGTGGTGCCTTTTTTTTAATAAGAGTACACAATATAAAAATATGCTGCTCCACATCTGTTGACATAATTCATTTCAATATGATGGTACATTTTTTTCCCCGTAGATTGATCCTTTTCGATTTTACCTTAGGTTGATCCTTTTCAATTTTACCGTAGGTTGTTCCTTTTTTATTTTATCGCAGGTTGATCCTTTTTGATTTTACCGTAGGTTGATCCTTTTCGATTTACTGTAGGTTGATCCTTTTCGATTTTACCGTAGGTTGATCCTTTTCGATTTTACCGTAGGTTGATCCTTTTCGATTTTACCGTAGGTTGATCCTTTTCGATTTTACCGTAGGTTGATCCTTTTCGATTTTATCGTAGGTTGATCCTTTTCAATTTTATCTCATGCTAGGCTCAAACTACCAACTGCCAGCAGAAAGTTGGCCAACTCGATGGTTGCATTGTAAGTTCCCGAAATCCCAGCTTACGACCGGTGTGGTCAGATTAACAGCTGATGGGTTATATGATGAGAATCACGTTGTAAGAGCACTGAGACTAGCAACTGGACAGTCGTAGGAGTCGTGACAGCAGAAATTTGTCCAAATTAGTGCTGGCAGTTGGTAGTCTGAACCTGGCAGTTATCCAAATCGAGTTGACTCTGTTTTTCGGACTGTAGAGTCGGGTTTCTTCTTGCAGCATTTGTACTAATCAGTAAATTCTAACGACACCACTAGAGCACATTGATTTATTAATCATCGGCTATTGGATGTCAGACATTTGGTAATTCTGACATACAGTCTTAGAGAGGAAACCTGCTACATTTTTCAATTAGTAGCAAGAGATCTTTTATATGCACCACCTCACAGACAGGATAGCACATACCACGGCCTTTGATATACCAGTCTTACATGCATGGTGCACTGGCTGGAATGAGAAATAGCCCTAGATTTAACAGCACTAGATTTTAGCTGTTATTTAATATTTAAAATTATTTATTGTATTTTTACTAATTATTTTGTATTGGTATAAAGGGGCGGGATTTAGCTCAGTGGGTTGAGCACTCGCTTGAGGTGCTTGCATCACAGGATCGAACCACCTCAGTGGATCCGTTCAACTCATTGGGTTTTTTCTCGTTCCAACCAGTGCACCACAACTGGTCAAAGGCAGTGGTATGTACTTTCCTGTCTGTGGGAAAGTGTATATAAAAGATCCCTTGCTGCATTAAGAAAATGTAGCGGGTTTTCTCTATTGACTACGAGTCAGAATTACCAAATGTTTGACATCCAATAGCCGATGATTAATATATCAATGTGCTCTAGTGATGTCGTTAAACAAAACAGACTCTTTTATTCTTTTTTTTATTGACATAGAAGACAAAATGTCTCACCAGGAGCCAGAACGCTTTAAGTTAATAATAATTAGTAATTAGGTAGCTGGTGGCAATTTGGCTTTGAAGTTCTTTACAGAAAAATTACAAGTGAAAAAAAAGACTGAATTGTTTTTGAGATATCTGTAGTGCGAGACCGCTAATGAGGAGAATTGCTTTTGCTGGGGGATAAAAAAAATCTATTAATTTCGGATAACATGCAGGGAAAAAACAGTCATCTACAATTTCCATAATTATCACTCCCTGGAGCGGCACTTGTAATAGAACTTTCGTTAGTGGCAGTCGAGACTTTATCCTCGCCCATTACCTGGTAGTGTTATAATTAATAGCTAATAGTGACCATAAGCATTTTGTGGAAGAAAAAAACCCGGACTGTGTGTTGTTGTGACTGGAATTGGTACTTGACATTCATTTATACGAAAATAAAACGGCACACTGTCTGTGGCCAGGCTATTAGAAAAAAAAACATAGTTTGCTATAACCTCTCTGATGAAAATCACCCCCACAAATTTCTCTTGTTTTGGACATTTTTTTCGCTCTTTTAAAAAAATAAAAAAATAAAATAAAAAATTACATGATTTAAAAAAAAAAATTACATTTCAGAATCTAAACCAAGTTTTGAAATAATCAAATGTTAGACACTAAACAAAAAACGTTATAGTTTTTGTTTTGTTTAACGACACCACTAGAGCACATTGATTTACTAATCATTAGTTATTGGATGTTAAACATTTGGTAATTTTGACATATAATCTTAGAGAGGAAACCTGCTACATTTTTCCATTAGTAGCAAGGAATCCCACAGACAGGATAGCACTTACCACAGTCTTTGATGTACCAGACAACCAGTCATGGTGCACTGGGTGTAACGAGAAATAAACCAATGTGCTCACCGACGGGGATCGACCCTAGACCGACCGCGCATCACGCAAGCGTTTACCACTGAGCTAGGTCGTGCCTCTGGCTATTAGATGTGAAACATGTGATAATTCAGACACATAGTCCTATAGGAAAACCACCCCATTTTTCCATTAGCAGCAAGGAGATCTTTTATATGCACTTACGCACAGACAGGACAGCACATACCATAGCCTTTGATATACCAGTTGTGGGACACTGCATGTTGGGATGGTGAAAAACCCAGTGAATAATGGGTCCATGAAGGAAGGAAAGAAATGTTTTATAAAGAAATGTTTTATAAAGAAATGTTTTATAAACAAATGTTTTATAAAGAAATGTTTTATAAAGAAATGTTTTATAAAGAAATGTTTTATAAAGAAATGTTTTATAAAAAAATGTTTTATAAAGAAATGTTTTATAAAGAAATGTTTTATAAAGAAATGTTTTATAAAGAAATGTTTTATTTAACAATGCACTCAACACATTTTATTTACCGCTATATGGCGTTAGACATATGGTTAAGGACCACACAGATATTGAGAGAGGAAAAACACTGCTGTGTTCACTTGATGCGTGGTCGGTTTAGGATTGATCCCCGTCGGTGGACCCATTGGGCTATTTCTCGTTCCAACCAGTGCTCCACAACTGGTGTAACAAAGGTCATGGTATGTACTATCCTTTCTGTGGGATGGTGCATATAAAAGATCCCTTGTTGCTAATCGAAACGAGTAGCCCATGAAGTGGCAACAGCAGGTTTCCTCGCAATGTCTGTGTGGTCCTTAACCATATGTCTGATGCCATATAACCGTAAATAAAAATGTGTTGAGTGTGTTGTTAAATAAAAGATTTCCTTCCTTCCTTCCTTTAAAATGTGCTGAGATGTCATCAGACAACTATTCGGGGCAAAAAAACAAAACAAAAACCCACTATTTGGGGCAAGACGTAGACCAGTGGTAAAGCACTCGCTTAATGCTCGGTTTGTCTAGGGTCGATCCTCGTCGGTGACTCCATTGGGATGTTTCTCGTTCCTACCAGTGCACCGCGACTGGTATATATCAAAGGCCGTTGTATTTGCTGTCCTGCCTGTAGACTATTGCATATAAAAGATTCCTTGCTACTAATGAAAAAATTAAGCGGGTTTCCTCTCTAAGACTATATATCAAAATTACCCAGTGTTTGACATATTCAATAGCCGATGATTAATAAATCAATTATGCTCCAGAGGTGTTGTTAAGCAAAACAAACTTTAATTTTCTATTGACTGGGTTAGATCCTTCCCACTGATACTAAACAGCCATAATTTAAAATGTGCTGAGGTGTCATTAATTAAACAACTATTCCTTTCCTTTTTTCTTCTTTTATACATGTACTACTACACCAACCTTTTTGGACACTAAAGAATAACCATGCATGCCTGTCCTGGGCAACACAAACAGGTGTGTTTGTATCCCGGTCTAGCTTCTTTTGAATTTACCAACATGAAAATATATTAATTTTGTGGACATCTGTTGTTTTCCCACAATATTTTATTTGGAAAACCTTTGGTGGTATAATTACTGTAAATGTTTTAAGCTTTGATATGTTAATAAGAATCCAGCTCGTTTACATGTCATCATTTAGTAATATGATTACTGAGCATAATTTAAGCGTTAATATGTTAATGTGAAGAGTTCAGGCTCAAAACGCGATATAAACCATTTTCTTTCTTGTTTTTAGTTAAAGCCATTATTGTATGTCAGTAAGGGCTAATCGTAGGCCCGCTGATTTGCCACAAAACGTGATTGATCCGTATGAAATTGTATTGGGTAAATCCCGTTTTTTTTTTTTTTATCAAAACACGATATACGCCAATTAAAAAAGTCACATTTACTGAAAATGAAAAATGACTATATTGCGTTTTGCGCCTAAACTCTTCATGTGCACTGCTTTCCTTATGTGCAGTCACTCTAGGATCAATCCCTGTCAGCGGTCTCATTGGGCTATTTTTCGTTCCAGTCAGCTAGTGCTTCACAACTGGTATATCAAACGCTGTGGTACGTGTTATCCTGTCTGTGGGATGATGCATATAAAATATCGCTTGCTACTAATGGAAACATTTTATAGATTTTCCTTCTAAAACTATACATAAAAATTACCACATGTTTGACATCCAATAGTCGATGATTATTAATGAATTCACTTTCATGTAATAATTTTGTGGTACAGTTACTGAAAATGTTTTAAGCTTTGGATAGATTAATGTGCATCGAACTCACTTTTAGTGGTACAGTTACTGAAAATGTTTTAAACATTTATATATTAATGTGCATCGAACTCACTTTTAGTGGTACAATTGCTGAAAATGTTTTAAACATTTATATATTAATGTGCATTGAACTCACTTTTAGTGGTACAGTTGCTAAAAATGTTTTAAACATTTATATATTAATGTGCATCAAACTCACTTTTAGTGGTACAGTTACTAAAAATGTTTTAAACATTTATATATTAATGTGCATCAAACTCACTTTTAGTGGTACAATTGCTGAAAATGTTTTTAAAAACTTTGGATATATTAATCTGCATCCATCTCATTTACGTGTTATAATTTTCAATACACCACGAAAACCCCAGCGAGAGACTCATCGGACCAAGTGGTCAAGTTTACGAGCAGGTCAGGGAAAGCAATTAGTAATTTCCACCAAACATGCATCAACCATAAAAAGCTGGTCATTTGCATCAACACACACTTCTTTGCCTCTGCATCCCCAATTTGGTCTGATAAACCATTGGGCTCTGACATTTATGGTATATTCCATCGAACACCTCGTCTAGCATTTTGCTGCCATAAATGATTAATATGGTGCAGAATAAAAAGACCATGGAATGTTGTCGTGGAAACGGAACATCATTGGTATGTTGGTAAAGAATTAAATTGTCCAGCCAATGACACTCAACCCAGAAGACGAAAGTGAAGATGTTTTTGTCTGTACCAAAATTATCATTCGGTTCCTGTTTGTGATTCACTGTTCGCGCGCCATTTGCTGTCCGCAGTAAAAATCTATGGTGATTGAAAAATGGCATACAGTTTTGTTGTGAATATTTTACTTAATAAAATAAGAATTCCTTAGATGTCTATGGTGATTGAAAAATGGCATACAGTTTTGTTGTGAATATTTTACTTAATAAAATAAGAGTTCCTTAGATGTCTATGGTGACTGAAAAATGGCATACAATTTGGTTCAGTGTGCTCGTAATATTGTTAAACAAAACAAACAAACATTGTTTTGTGTGAATATTTTACTTAATAAGAATTCCTTAGATATCTATGGTGATTGAAAAATGGCATACAGTTTTGTTGTGAATATTTACTTAACAAGAATTCCATAGATATTTAGGATGATTGAAAAATGACATACAGGTTTTTTCAATGTGCTCATAATATTGTAAACAGAACAAACAAACAAACAAACAAACATTTTTTTGTGTGAATATTTTACTTAATAAAATAAGAATTCGTTAGATATCTATGTTGATTGAAAAATGGCATTTAGTTTTGTTGTGAATATTTTAATTCACAAGAATTCCATAGATATCTGTGATAATTGAAAAATGGCATACAGTTTTGTTCAATGTACTCTAGTGTTGTTGTTAAACAAAACAAACAAACAGGTTTTTGTGTGAATATTTTACTTAATAAGAATTCCTTAGATATCTATGATGATTGAAAAATGACATACAGTTTTGTTTAATGTGCTCTAGTGGTGTTGTTAAACAAAACAAACAAAGTTGTTTTGTGTGAATATTTTAGTTAAGAATTCTATAGATATCTGTGATAATAAAAAAATGGCATACAGTTTTGTTGTGAATATTTTACGTAACAAGAATTCTTTAGATATCTATGATGATTGAAAAATGGCATACAGTTTTGTTTAATGTGCTCTAGTGTTGTTATTAAACAAAACAAACAAACAAACAGGGGTTTTTTTGGTGAATATTTTACTTAACAAGAATTTCATAGACATCTACAGGTATAATAATAAGAAGAAAATAGATATCTTATGATGATTGGAAAATGGCATTCAGCTTTGTTGTGAATATTTTACTTAACAAGAATTCCATAGACATCTACTGGTATGTACTGTCCTGTCTGTGAAAAAGTGCATATTAAAGATCCCTTACTGTATTTTTATGTGGTGATGGCAGATTTTCCTCTTTCTGTCTCAGCCAAATGTGAAAACGGCCACATATATTGAACACCAAACATCCATAGTTTAAGCATGTGCTGAGGTGTCATTAAGCACACATTCCTTTCCTTTCTTCATTCCTAGCAGAATATTCAGTGTGTAGAGGATCGGTCTCAGACGAGATAACTATGCACCGACTACTTGATATTTCAAATCAGGTCATAATTGAATTCAGAATTGCAAAGCATACGATTTAGTTGTTTCTGTCAAATGTCATGATTTATTGTTTGAGGCTGTATGCATGGAAAAAGAAATGAAATTATTTGTGACGAGAATGAAAATTTTATGCCAAACGCGAAGGATTTATATCATCGTAAAATTTAAATAGTAATTTTTGGGTCATGATTTTTGGACAGATCTGCATAAAAAGGAAAAATGTGGTCTAGACTTTGACAATCTCCACATTTAATAAATTTTTTCAACATTACTTGATGTGATATGGATTTCGTTTACAACTGTTCTCAAATAACAATCCATCATTATTCATGTTCGTATTTGTTTATTTATTTCATTTCATTTTCTTTCTTTCTTTCTTTCTTTCTTTCTTTCTTTCTTTCTTTCTTTTCAATTCAATTCAATTCATTTCAATTCAATTCAATTCAATTCAATTCAATTCATATCAATTCATATCAATTCAATTCAATTCAATTTGTTTATTTATTTATTTATTTATTTATTTATTTATTAGCTTTACATTTAAATTATTTCAATTATTATATAGTAGTGTTGACATAAAGTTCTCCTGCTGGCAGTAACTAGTGGGAATTTCCCCATTAGCTGAATTGATTGAGTGGTGGACTATTATTCTAAGGGTCTCTGGTTCGAATCTCCTCAGTGGAGATCGATTTTTCTGTTAAAATTAGTAAAATAAATTTGCTATTATTTCACTTAAAGTCACAGACCGTAGTTTTAACCAGTGTAAATGGACACTAAGATTTGCTCATCTTGATTTGTAGTTAGGAATAGCTAAAACTTAAAGTTTTAATTCTACATGTAATGTAATTCCTATAAAGTTCTCAAGACTTGTATATATAGCTATGAAAATTGTAACAATTTTTAGAGTTCACACATTACGATTGCAATTCTTCTACAAGATGTTAGCTTCAAAAATTGCAAATTTCTCTCTCCAGCCAGTGCACCATGACTAGTACATCAAAGGCCGTGGTATGTGCTATCCTGTCTGTGGGATGATGCATATAAAAGATCCCTTGCTGCTAATTGAAAAGAGTAGACCATGAAGAGGCGACAGCGGGTTTCCTTTCTCAATATCAATGTGGTCCTTAACCATATGTCTGATGCCATATAACCATAAATAAAATGTGTTGAGTGTGTCGTTAAATAAAACATTTCCTTCATTAAATAAGATATTTCTATCTTTTTTTCATTCTAGGTAAGTGCAGTACATTAGACCTTCACCGAAGATGATCCTCAAAGGGTAGGCTGACTGTTTCTAATTTTAAAAGCATTGTCCTGTCTTTTTCATTGCCGTACATCCATTTTATTCTGTACGCCCTTTCCCCTTAGTTCTTGACTTTCACCCATCAATAGCCAATCATTTGTATTGAATACTGTAGATCCTGAAATTAGTACATTATTAAACAAATTAGTGAGGAATTAACCACAGATGAAACAGGGTGCCAAATCAATTACTGAGGAATTAACCACTGATGAATCAGGGTGCCAAAAAAATTAATGAGGAATTAACCACTGATGAAACAGGGTGCCAAACAAATCAGTGAGGAATTAACCACTGATGAATCAGGGTGCCAAACAAATTAGTAAGGAATTAACCACTGATGAAACAGGGTGCCAAACAAATCAGTGAGGAATTAACCACTGATGAAACAGGGTGCCAAAAAAATTAGTGAGGAATTAACCACTGATGAAACAGGGTGCCAAACAAATTAGTGAGGAATTAACCACTGATGAAACAGGGTGCCAATTTTTTTTAGCACATTGTGTGATTGGTTAGTTTCGAAACGTTCTTCGGAGGTTGCCCCATTCCCCATTTGGCAGTGGGTATCACCTCAGAAGTGTTTTCCAGGCTGAAAGAGGTTATAGCACAAACCAGACGAAAATAGGAACATATCGTATGCTGTCGCACCGGACCAACTAAGCGATAACCAAAATTATTTGTTCGTCATGCATGAAGCTGTCTCACCGACCACACATTAATAACATATTAATAATATTAATAATAACCTTATTGAAAGCACTCCCTATTGGTCAACTTCTCTTTGATTGAAAACATATTTTATTGCATAAACAACAAAATTATTGGGCAGAGGTTTGCTAACTGTGAATTCTGCTCATTACTAAAAAAAATTTTTTTTTGCATATTACTTAAAATATGCATAATACTAAAATATTTTGAATTACTAACCCATATGGGCAGAGAGAAGTGGGGTAAGAAAGGTGATTTTTCCTAGGGAAGGAACCCCCCCCCCCCATTTCTTCCCCTAGATATGTTTTGACATCATAAACAGTGCTTCACTATAGGTGGTCATTTGTATGTAAGAATAGTTTCCATGGTGAATGTCGTGTCAACAACTAACTTACGTCATCACTGATACGTCACAGCTATGACGCAGCGCTGCCTCTTTTTCTCAAGTTGGAAACTTATTTTCAACAACAATATATCGTTTGAAAATATTTATTGAAATGATGAATATTGAAAATAGGTAATAAATAGAATACCCAACTCGCTACTTGGCAATATCGTTTATCTTCAACTCGCCAAAGGCCTGGGAAGGACATCATCAATTCACTTGTGCAGGATACTCGTGAGTATTGTCTAATTTCTGCATGTCGCTCAAAACATGTTAATTTTATACATTACGGTACTCAAAATATGTGAATTCTGCACATAACTCAAAATACGTGAATTTTGCATATTACTCAAAATATATAAATTCTGCACATAACTCAAAAGTGTGCTAATTCTGCACATAACTCAAAATGTGTTAATTCTGCACATACCAGTAACTCAAAATGTGTAAATTCTGCATGTTACTCAAATTGTTTGAATTCTGCACTTGACTCAAAATATGTAAACTGAATGAATGAATGAATGTTCAACGACACCCCAGCAAAAAAATACAGTATAATATCGGCCTGGTCCCCTCCATTATTATTTTTAGTTAGGGTTGAGGGTTAGGGTTAGGGTTAGGGTTAAGGTTAGGGTTAGGGTTAGGGTTAGGGTTGGGGTTATGGCTGGGGTTAGGGCTAGGGTTGGGGTTAGGGTTGGAGTTAAGGTTAGGGTTAGGGTTAGGGTTAGGGGAAGGGGGGACCGGGCGGATATTTTTCCCTCAAAGTATACCAAATGGCTTGAGATGTATTACGGTACAGTGCTACATATTCCTGGTCAGATTATAATAATAATAACTTCCTGCTTCTGTAAACTGTGGTCTTCACAGAAAAATAAGTGACCAACCTAAAACATAGGCCGTACATGAAACGGCATGTTCACAGGAGTGGGTATATCACACAGACCAATAAAGAAAGGTCATATTGTGTATATATACACAGTGAAACCCCTCTAAACCGGAAACCCTCGGGACCAAGTAAAATGTCCGGTTTTAAGAGGTGTCCGGTCTAGAGAGGTTAACTTCTTTACTGATTTTTAAAAATAGGATCGTGAAAGATGTCCAGTTGTGGGGGAATTCCGGTTTACAGAGGGTCCGATTTTAAGAGGTTTCACACTGTATATGTCAACTTTTGTGGTATATGTCGACCATGCAATCACTGTTAATGACATTGTATATTGTAAACTGCTAGTATTACGTCAACTTTTGTATGTGGGTCGATGGCCTATACCCAGAGGAAATGAATGAACTAACTTAATGATAATGTCTTTTGAGATGAACACTTTTCACAACCGACCAAAACTGTGTCACAGTTTGCCTAACAGTTTGAGAAAATGTTACATGGTTATCTTTCTCCAAAACGAATGATGCAATGGTCAGCGCAATGGTCAGTGCTGTGACACCTCATATATTTCGTCCTACTGACCGGTGATGAATGACCTGTCGGTAAAAAGAGACCGGTAACAAAGGGCAGTGATGTCACCACTTCTTGCTGTGGAACAAATACATATTTTACATGTCGCTGGAAAATGCAAGACATGCCGTTGTGTAAGAATGATGACACGTTGCCGTAGTTACGTAACGGTTGCTGTACTTGTCAGTTTCTTGGTAAATTTCATGCTCGTGGAATTTCTTCTTCTTCTTCTGCTTAAAAGTTATAATGCTTATATCCAATTAAGGTTCAAGCATAATGTCTTGGGTACATACCTCAGCTATCTGGGCTGTCTGTCCAGGACAGTGGGTTAGTTGGTTAGTGTGGTTAGTGGTTAGTGAGAGAGAAGAGGGTGTAGTGGTCTTACACCTACCCACTGAGCTCTTAAGAACTCGCTCTGGGTTGGAGCCGGTACAGGGCTGCGAAACCAAAAACTGAAACCTTGATGTTTAGTCGTAAAACTAAAATCACAAATAACCCTAACTTATTTTTAGACAATGTGCAAGAAGTTGAAGTTCCTAAACATTTAGGCCTTACATTCCAAAAATCTGGTGAATGGGATTTACATATAAAAAGTATTGTTGCCAAAACCAGTAAAATGATAAACTGTTTCCGTTCATTTAAACATAGGCTATGTAGAAGGTTACTAAAAAATTTTTTATACAGATCATTTATTCTTCTGATTTTCGATTATGCTGATATTATTTGGGATAAATATATCCTTCAGCAGTCTCAATCTCTTGAAAATATTCAACTAGATGCTCTTTGTACAATTTGCGGTGCTGTTCGGGGAACATCTCATCAGTTACTATACACAGAAACTGGCTTCATACCTTTATCAGAAACCAGAAATCGTTATAAACTACCGTATGCGTGTGATGTACAAACTTTCCAATAACTTGTTACCTTCTTTTTCTGACGTTACAAATACCCCGTTTACCTGCTGAGATAAATCCATACCATTCACATAGGGCAGATTATCTGTATACATATTTTTGCCGAACAAAACTCTTTTCAAATTGTTTCTTTCCTTCTGGTGTTAAGCTATGGAATAATACATCAACCGACATTACGAATTGTTCATCATTTTTACAGTCTAAAAGTTCAAATTAAAAACGCAGACCAACCTGTACCATCTTATTTTCATGAAGGTGACAGAAGGCAACAGATATTACATAGTCAACTCCGTCTTGGTATCAGCAATCTAAATGGTCCTAAGTTTGCACGACATGTAAATGACAACCCGTCTTGTGCTAGTGGGCATCCTATTGAAGATGCCGAACACTTTTTGCGCTATTGTCCTATTTACCGTGTGGTTTGTAATACCTACTTGTCCAATTATTTTTATCTCCCCTCCCCTCCCCTCCCCTCCCCTCCCCTCCCTCCCTCCCTCCCTCCCTCCCTCCCTCCCTCTCTCTCTCTCTCTCTCTCCTCTCTCTCTCTCTCTCTCCTCTCTCTCTCTCTCTCTCTCTCTCTCTCTCTCTCTCTCTCTCTCGATTGTGTGGTTTAAAAAAATGGTGCCCATTATATTGTGGTTCATGGGTTTTTTTTCTTGGAATAAACATTCAAAGTGGGGGGTGCGCATAATACACCAGTGCACATAATACATGGGGAAATATGGTATTTTGATTTCGCTAAATTTTAAGATAGCTAATATTTTATTACGTTTTTGTTTTTTTGGCATCAAATTTTATACTAGCTTTGAGTATCTTAGCAACAGTGCTGTGTTAATTTGTTTATCTTGTGTTGTACCATCCCAAAAAAATAGTAAGTTAAATATCAGGTCCCTGACATGAATTGGTTTAGACCGGTTTCTCTGTATTAGTCAGTGGACATATTTAGTGAGATGGTTTTCGCAATTCTTAAAAAAAGTTTTAATGCTTTGAAATGAAATACACAGTAAACTAAGTGAGTAAAATTTGGAAGAGATTTCAGTGATAAACAGGCTGCACATCCGACAGGTAAGAGAAAATTATTCATTTTCCAGTTCTTGAACTTAACGGCGGCTCCGATGACATTTGCCGTCGTTGAGATATAAATTAACACAGGTAGAGATAATTACTGAAGACACGATTAATTGTGCCAGAGTATCTGGAATTCCAGGGCTCGAACTTAACGAAGGCACCGACGGCAATTGCTGTTGTTGAGATATAAATTGTTGTAGGTAAAGAGAATCATCGATGGCACTTTTGTGCCGTCGGTAAAAGCTCTTTAACAATGGCAAAATGTATACACCTGGTGTTTGAAATATGTCTACATGCAGCAAAATAACCTTTATTTGCTGCAAATGTCGCTTCTTTTTTTGTTTAAATTGCTCTAGCCAGTACCCCACGACTGGTATACCACCGGCCATGGTATGCACTATTGTGTCTCTGGGATGGTGCATGTAAAAGATCCCTTGCTACTCATGGAAAAAAATGTATCGGCTTTCCTCTCTAAGACTATGTAAAAAAAAATTACCAAATGTTTTCGAGACATCCATAACCTTGGATAGGGTGGGCAATGATTGACATGGCATATTGGCATTTCATACTTATTTTTTCTTCTATTCACTGTATTAATTTTTTTTATCGCTGTCATCCATAACCTGGGTAGGGTGGGCAATGGTCGGCATATTTTTCCTCTGCCATGTGTGTTTTATTGATTAATCTCTCTGTGCAAACAAATTCATAGCTTTTTACATACAATAAGTTTGTATGTAGGCTTTGTTGAGTGTTATCAGTTGTTTCATGTGGACTATGGACGTGAAAAAGAGTCGTGTTTTTGTCAAGCTCAAGGTTAGCCTTGCATGTTATGTTTTATTGCTTTTACTTTTTGTAATATATATATATATTTTTTGTGGTTAACTGTGTGTGATAGCTGAATGGAGCATTGCCTACTGACAGTTGGATACATGTTGTTTTTTTCTGATGATATTTATTGGTGGGTGTTTTCGTGTCAACTGGAAATGTCTACAAATACACATGTACTTTGTATACTTACTTATACAGCGGATTAATTTAGAAGTATTGAAAATGTTTCTGTGAAACTCTCCAGTTTGGTGCCTCCTGTATTGATTTTGTTTTTTCTACAATCGTGAAACAGGTAAAGTTGTATTTTCTTTTACACTGGTTTTACCTTTGTTTGACACCCAATAGCCGAGGGCGAGGTGTAGCCCAGTGGTACAGCGCTCGCTTGATGTGCGGTCGGTTTGGGATTGATCCCCATCAGTGGGCCCATTGCACTATTTCTCGCTCCAGCCAGTGCACCACGACTGGTACATCAAAGGCCGTGGTATGTGCTATCCTGTCTATGGGATGGTGCATATAAAAGATCCCTTAATTAATTTACAAACCTGTAATACATTTTGATAAAGAAAGAAATATTTTATTTAACGACGCACTCAACACATTTTATTTACTGTTATATGGTGTTGGACATATGGAAACCCGCTATTGCCACTTCATGGGCTACTCTTTTTGATTAGCAGCAAGGGATCTTTTATATGCACCATCCCATAGACAGGATAGCACATACCACGGCCTTTGATGTACCAGTCGTGGGGCACTGGTTGAAGCGAGAAATAGCCATTGCTATTCAGTATCAGGTATGTTTTTGTTTGTATTAATTTCGATCTCATCTCCAACAGAGTTATTTAAATGAAGTGTTATTGTAAAGATAAAGTTTGTTCTGTTTAATGACACCACTAGAGCACACCGATTAATTGTTCATTGGTTATTGGATGGTTTCCTCTCAAAGACTATATGTCAGAATTACCAAATGTTTTACATCCAGTAGCCGATGATTGATAAATCAATGTTCTCTAGTGGTGTTCTGTGTCCTGGACCAAGCCACTGGCTATCCAGAGACTTGGCCCGCGACAGACATGCCTGAAACCTTAGTGGTATATGGGCATGTTAAAAATACTCACACACACACTTACACTTTCTGTCCTGGACCAAGCCACTGGCTATCCAGAGACTTGGTCCACGACAGACATGCCTGAAACCTTAGTGGTATATGGGCATGTTTAAAATACTCACTCACTCTAGTGGTATCATTGAACAAAAAAGAAACGTTTGCGATTTTTCTTTCCACAATAACTGTACATTATGACTGGTGCCACATTTATAAATATCAGTTGTTTGTGTGTTTTTTCTGCACAGAAATTGATTTTGTTGTGCTATGCCATTATCATGTTTGTATAGGGCGACCTTGATACATTACCTATTACGGCCAACGCACATGCACACGGTCAGTCAATAAAAATCTGGATGAAAGAAAGAAAGAAAGAAATGTTTTATTTAACAATGCACTCAACACATTTTAATTACGGTTATATTGTGTCAGGCATATGGTTAAGGACCAAAAAGATATTAAGAGAGGAAACCCGCTGTCACCTATTCATGGGCTACTCTTTCAGATTAGCAGCAAGGGATCTTTTATTTGCGCTTCCCACAGGCAGGATAGCACAAACCATGGCCTTTGTTGAACCAGTTATGGATCACTGGTCGGTGCAAGTGGTTTACACCTACCTATTGAGCCTTGTGGGGCACTCACTCAGGGTTTGGAGTCGGTATCTGGATTAAAAATCCCATGCCTTGACTGGGATCCGAACCCAGTACCTACCAGCCTGTAGACCGATGGCCTAACCACGACACCACGTGTAAGACCACTACACCCTCTTTTCTCTCACTAACGGCTAACAATTAACCCACTGTCCTGGATAGGCAGCCCAGTTAACTGAGGTCTATGCCCAGGACAGCATGCTTGAACCTTTTTTGGAAATAAGCACAAACATAAGTTGACATGAAATGAAATAACAGGCGGGACTTAACTTAGTGGTAAAGCGTTCGCTTGATGCGCGGTCAGTCTAGGATCGATCCCCGTCGGTGGGCCCATTGGCCTATATATTGTTCCAGCCAGTGCACCATGACTGGTATATTAACGACCATGGCATGTGCTATCCTGTCTATGGAATGGTGCATATAATAGATCAGTTGCTACTAGTAGTAAAATATAGCGGGTTTCCTCTCTAAGACTATACGTCAGAATTACCAAATGGCTAACATCCAGTAGCCGATGATTAATAAATTGATGTGCTCTAGTGTTGTTGTTAAACAAAACAAACTTTATTTCTTCATATGTACCTTTTTTTGTAGACATAGTCATATTTAGTAAGAATAAAAGTTTGTTCGTTTTGATTAACGACACAACTAGAGCACATTAATATATAATCATCAACTATTGGATGTCAAACATTTTGGTAATTTTAACATATAGTCTTAGAGAGGAAACCCGCTACATTTTTCCTAATGCATCAAGGGATGTTTTATGTGCCCCATCCCACAGACAGGATAGCACATACCACAGTCTTTTATATACCAGTCGTGGACCAACAGGTCTACCAACGGGGATCGATCCCAAAGCAACTGTACATCAAGCAGACGCTTTACCGCCCTGGTACCAATAATGCTGATGGTCCCACAAAAGTATTTTTCAGTTTCTTGAATAAATCTAAATATGTAATAAATAGACCTTTGTCATGCTGATCGAGGTAGAAGATAAATATTCAGCTCAGTTTTGTTTATAATTGTTCGAGACATGTCCAGCTGGTTGACCATTATGAAGAATAATTGATAAATTTAGATATAAGCTTGGAAATACATTGCCATATTTCATCTATAATTATGGAGCAGGACATAGCCCAGTGGTAGATCGCTCGCTCGATGCACGGTCGGTGTTGGATCGATCCCTGTCGGTGGGTCCATTGGGCTATTTCTCATTCCAGCCAGTGCACCAAGACTGGTATATCAAAGGCCATGGTATGTACTACCCTGTCTGTGGGATGGTGCATATAAAAGAGTAGCTCATGAAGTGGTGACAGTGGGTTTCCTCTCTCATTATCTGTGTGGTTCTTCATCATATGTTTGACGCCATATAACCGTAAATAAAATGTGATGAGTGCGTTGTTAAATAAAACATTTCTTTCTTTCTATAATTATGAAATTTTTTCCGAGATACGGAATTTTATTATAAATTTTAATTTTACTTGACTATGATATAAGCTTGAAAATACATTGTCATGTTTCTTCCATAATTATGAAACATTTCTCTGAGATACAGAAAGAAAGAAATGTTTTATCTAATAACGCACTCAGCACATTTTATTTACAGTTATATGGCATCAGACATATGGTTAAGGACCACACAGATATTGAGAGAGGAAACCCGCTGTCACCACTTCATGGGCTACTCTTTTTAATTAGCAGCAAGGGATCTTTTATATGCACCATTCCAAAGACAGGATAGCACATACCACTAGAGCACATTGATTTATTAATTGTCAGCTATTGGATGTAAAACATTTGGTAATTTTGATATGTAATCTTAGAGAGGAAACCCTCTACTTTGATCCTAGACCGACAGCGCATCAAGCGAATGCTTTACCACTGGGCTACGTTGAAATAATAATAATTTGCCTGTTGGCATAAGGCATGTAACTGGTAACAGTACAACAGAAAACAATTATTAAAAAGTCTCGAAGCAGAAGGTGGTTATATAAAACGCAATAACGTAGTATGACAAAAACAACAACACACGCACAGCTTGATATAAGACTGATTGATTGAAAAACAAGAGATGGAATTTATTGCATAACCATGGACCAATAAAATTTTATCGCTTTATCAGACCCTGTGGAAAAAAAATCTATACTACGCCACAGAAGCTGGCCATTATGTGAGATTTCTCTTTTGGCTTGAGTGGTTTCAGTGTGGAAATTAATTGCACAGACAGATGTCCAACACTGGTCAGTGGTCAGTGGAATAAACATACTGTCCAGAATGGTATAAATTATTGAATATCTCAGTTACGGGGCTTTTTGGGAAGAAAAACAAAAGGAGAGAATGGACTCAAATTAAAGTGACTGCATGTCGATCCAGACTCTGCAGCTATTCAAATTAGTTCGCTTGACGCGCTGTCGGTCTAAGATCGATCCCCGTCGGTGGACCCATTGGGCTATTTCTTGTTCCAACTAATGCTCCACAACTGGTGTAACAAAGGCCATGGTATGTATTATCCTGTCTGTGGGATGGTGCATATAAAAGATCCCTTGCTGCTAATCGAAAAGAGTAGCCCATGAAGTGGTGACAGCGGGTTTCCTCTCTCAATACCTGCTTGGTCCTTAACCAGATGTCTGATGCCATATAACCATAAATAAAATGTGTGGAGTGCGTCGTTAAATAAAAACATGTCCTTCCTTCCTCCTTCCTATTATAATTACATATATATATAGTCAACTTGTGATGCGTGAAAACCATATTTTCACAAATTGTGAGTCAACATAAAAATATTTATTATACACATCTTTCCTAGTTTTTGACAATATCTTTCACTTTTTGTTAATTTTTTTTGCTTATCCTATCGAAAACATGTAACGCCATGATATATATTTTTCCCAATTGAACTTTTCCATAAAACCGGCCTCGGTGGCGTCGTGGCAGGCCATCGGTCTACAGGCTGGTAGGTACTGTGTTCGGATCCCCAGTCGAAGGTATGGCCGCATTTTAATCCAGATACCGACTCCAAACCCTGAGTGTGGTTAGGTGCTCCGCAAGGCTCCGACTGAGTGGTAGGCTCAATGGGTAGGTGTAAACCACTTGCACCGACCAGTGATCCATAACTGGTTCAACAAAGGCCATGGTTTGTGCTATCCTGCCTGTGGGAAGCGCAAATAAAAGATCCCTTGCTGCCTGTCGTAAAAGAGTAGCCTATGTGGCGACAGCGGGTTTCCTCTAAAAAAAAATCTGTGTGGTCCTTAACCATATGTCTGACGCCATATAACCGTAAATAAAATGTGTTGAGTGCGTCGTTAAATAAAACACTTCTTTCTTTCTTTTCCATAAAATTTACTTGATCATAGACTTTTTAAAAGAGATTTGAATACAAATTATATTTATTTAATTATTAAATTAACATTTATTTAATAATACTACTGTGCAAACATATACATATATATATACAAAGCGATCCTCCAAAAAACCCCACAAAAACAAAATGAATAGAATACCATTAAATGTTAACCTACAATCAATGACAGGACATTGTGTCATCATTATTTAGCTTCGTATTCAAGAAATGACACAAAGCGGGATAATTTAATCATGAACTTTTACAAAAAGATAAATACGATTTCTATATTTTCACTGTAGCTAAAATATAGTGAAAATATGACTTTTAACCCGATATCACTTTTATGGTTTCTGTAGATCTATTTATCCAGCAATCACTGTATACATTGGCAAGATTAAATAAAGCAAAAACAACCAAATGATATATTGGTAACAACTGTAACTGAAAGAGGATTTTGTTCAAATTAGAAAAACAAATCAAATAAAATGCAAAAAGCGTAACGATGTTTATTACAAAAATACAGCATTGCATATAAAAGTCTATATTTTTACACGAGTAATGTATTTCTTCAATATGCTACAATAAGTATTGCTAAACAAATACAGAAAAATATATTTGATATATAATTACAATCGTTAAAAAGTCTCTGTTAGCCGATAACATGTTAAAAATTGCAGCAAACTCAGGAATGGCCTCTACGGAACCGATATGATTGCTGTTAATTTTAAGGATTGCTGTGAAAGCAGATCTTCTGTGCTATCACTTTCCTGATAAATTTCTATATTGACATGCATAACAAGTTGTTTAACAGGTCATAATAAGCAGCTGCTATTTTATAAATTCAGGGTTTTTTTTAGAGCCTCCCCCCCCCCCCCCCAAAAAAAAAAGGATCAGATCATCGGTGTCCACAATGGGCTATTTGTCCTTCCAGCCAGTGCTCCACAACTGGTATAACGAAAGCCGTGGTATGTACTCTCCTGTCTATGGGATGGTGCTTATAAAAGATCCCTTGCTGCTAATCGAAAAGAGTAGCCCATGAAGTGGCAACAGTGGGGTTTCTCTCTCTCTCTCTCTCTCTCTCTCTCTCAATATCTGTGTGGTCCTTAATCATATGTCTGATGCCATATAACCGTAAATAAAATATGCTGAGTGTGTCGTTAAATAAAATATTTTTCCTTCCTTGAAAAAGAAATCAAAACAACCCATAAAGGGCCTCAACTATTTTGTTCAAATTGACTCATTAACATCTGTTTTATTGTCATTTTCTTTCTCTTTTTTTTTTCCCCCACTTCTGACAGAAATCAATTTGCAACTGTGCATACAATTGACAATTCAGTTGATGGGGATCATGTACTTAGGGACAAATTTCATATCTGTTGATTTAGCATAAAAAGCTAAAGAGATTTTTTAATAAATTGGCCCCCTGCTGGATCCGTCAAATGTAATTTACTTATTAAAGCTTCTTTCTTCTTTTCATTATGGTGGAAGGAAGGAAATGTTTTATTTAATGACGCACTCGACACATTTTATTTACAGTTATATGGCGTCAGACATATGGTTAAGGACCACACAGATATTGAGAGAAGAAACCCACTTTCGCCACTTCATGGGCTATTCTTTTCAATTAGCAGCAAGGGATCTTTTATATGCACCATCCCACAGACAGGATAGTACATACCATGGCCTTTGTTATACCAGTTGTGGAGCACTGGCTGGAACGAGAAATAGCCCAATGGGTCCACCGACGGGTATCGATCCTAGACCGATTGCGCATCAAGCATTAAGGAGCTTTGGCTTCAATGGAAATAAGGGCGGGATGTAGTCCAATGAGTCCACCGACGGGTATCGATCCTAGACCGATTGCGCATCAAGCATTAAGGAGCTTTGGCTTCAATGGAAATAAGGGCGGGACGTAGTCCAATGATAAAGCACTCGTACGTACAAACAAAGAAAGTTACAAAATTTACATTATTTAATTAACAGTTAACTAGATTTATAAACTATGTTTTCTCCATAAACAAAATGTCTTTATTTACTAAATGCAGAGAAATAAGATAAGACTGTTTGTTTAACAAGACAAGGTAGTACATACCATGGCCTTTGTTATACTTTGTTGTTTGTTTAATGCACTAGTTGGACATTGAGAATTAAGCATTGTCCAATGGGTGACAGGGACGATCCTTGGTAGATTTATAAACTCGCAGTCATAAAGTAAATGTCTTTTTTACTTTATGCAGACGCCAATAAGATAAGACTGTTTGTTTAACAAGACAAGATAGTACATACCATGACCTTTGTTACACCAGTTGTGGAGCACTAGTTGGAATGAGAAATAGTCCAATGGGTCCACCGACGGGGATCGATCCTAACTAGATTTATAAACTATGTTTTCTCCATAAACAAAATGTCTTTATTTACTAAATGCAGAGAAATAAGATAAGACTGTTTGTTTAACAAGACCCCGGTACATTAAATAATCATCAGTTAACAGGTTTTAAAGATACTTTGTTTGGTTTGTTTCATGACACCACTAGAGCACATTGATTAATTAATCATTGTCTATTGGATGTCAGACATTTGGTAATTCAGACTCGCAGTCATCAGAAGAAACCTGCTACATTTTCCTAATGAAGCAAAGGATCTTTTATATACACTTTCCCACAGACAGGAAAGCACATACCACAGCCTTTGTCCAGTTGTGATGCACTGGTTGGAATGAGAGAAAAAACAATCTGCTGAATGGATCCACCGAGGTGTTTCGATACATGTATGTTCAATACATTACTTGGTCTATTCAATCATT
The DNA here is from genome assembly GCF_016097555.1 of Gigantopelta aegis. Taxonomy (NCBI): domain Eukaryota; kingdom Metazoa; phylum Mollusca; class Gastropoda; order Neomphalida; family Peltospiridae; genus Gigantopelta; species Gigantopelta aegis. The sequence goes on along the minus strand of NC_054705.1, from coordinate 34,025,562 downwards.
GTAGGGTTTTTTTCTTCAAAAACTAAATGTTTCTCAATTATTTCATGCACATAAATAGAATAAGAATGTTTATTTAACAACACACCAGTACATTATTTAATCCACAGGTACTAGATTTTAAAAATATATTGATTACAACATTGGATATAGAAAGTGTAAAAAAACAAACCCTCTAAGGGATTCAATTTGATCAATCGGCTATTGGATGTCAAACATTTGGTCATTTTGACATATAGTCTTAGAGAGAAAACCCGCTACATTTTCCATTAGTAGAAAAGGATCTTTTATATGCACTATCCCGCAGACAGGATAGCACATACCACAGCCTTTGATTTACCAGTCATGGTGCACTGGTCAAAATGAGAAATGGCCCAATGGGGATTGACTCTAAACCAACCACACCAGTTGCTTATTATAATATTAGGAAAAAATTGTTTTACACTTTGTATTAACAAGGGTCACTGCAGCTTTAAAAGTTTTGACTTCTCTTTGACTTGTGGCTTTTAAAAAGAAACCCCCAACATACACATATTCAATTAGTGTATTAGTCTGGTGTACACTTTCTAACTAGAGTCACTGCGGCTTTAAAACTTTAGACTTCTCTTCAACTTATGACTTATAAAAAACAAGCCAAACCCTCCCCCCTCCCACATATTCAATTAGTGTATTAGTCTGGTGTACACTTTCTAACTAGAGTCACTGCGGCTTTAAAAGTTTAGACTTCTCTTCAACTTATGACTTATAAAAAACAACCCAAACCCTCCCCCCTCCCACATATTCAATTAGTGTATTAGTCTGGTGTACACTTTCTAACTAGAGTCACTGCGGCTTTAAAAGTTTAGACTTCTCTTCAACTTATGACTTATAAAAAAACAACCCAAACCCTCCCCCCTCCCACATATTCAATTAGTGTATTAGTCTGGTGTACACTTTCTAACTAGAGTCACTGCGGCTTTAAAAGTTTAGACTTCTCTTCAACTTATGACTTATAAAAAACAACCCAAACCCTCCCCCCTCCCACATATTCAATTAGTGTATTAGTCTGGTGTACACTTTCTAACTAGAGTCACTGCGGCTTTAAAACTTTAGACTTCTCTTCAACTTATGACTTATAAAAAACAAGCCAAACCCTCCCCCCTCCCACATATTCAATTAGTGTATTAGTCTGGTGTACACTTTCTAACTTGAGTCACTGCGGCTTTAAAACTTTAGACTTCTCTTCAACTTATGACTTATAAAAAAAAACCCAAACCCTCCCCCCTCCCACATATTCAATTAGTGTATTAGTCTGGTGTACACTTTCTAACTAGAGTCACTGCGGCTTTAAAAGTTTAGACTTCTCTTCAACTTATGACTTATAAAAAAACAAGCCAAACCCTCCCCCCTCCCACATATTCAATTAATGTATTAGTCTGGTGTACACTTTCTAACTAGAGTCACTGCGGCTTTAAAAGTTTAGACTTCTCTTCAACTTATGACTTATAAAAAAACAAGCCAAACCCTCTCCCCTCCCACATATTCAATTAGTGTATTAGTCTGGTGTACACTTTCTAACTAGAGTCACTGCGGCTTTAAAAGTTTAGACTTCTCTTTGACTTGTGGGTTTTAAAAAAAAAAAAACCCAACATACACATATTCAATTAGTGTATTACTCTGGCAGAGATAAAAGGTGATGCTCAGTTACTTCACAGTGAGCCAGCCATGTGAACTTTTGAACCACTTTTGAACCAAATGCACGCCCACATATAGGTTTTGATTTGTATGCAGACCTTCCATGCTACACAGTTTTTGATTTTTTAAAGTGCCTCTCTGTTTTTCCCGTGTGAGATGTTGAATACTGGGCTTTGTAGTAAGGAAAACATTACTTTGATGTTAGTCATCGTGGGGAGTAAAATAGCCTTATCACTCGCACTTTGATGATAAGATCAATACGTAATTAATATCAGTCCTCTGCGCACCGGAATAAGATGTTTTCTCTAAGGAATATTTCACTGTATTAAAGGGATATACCCTAGTTTTTAAACACTACAGCGTATTTTTCACTATTAGAGACGTTTATGATCACTGAAATCAAACATTACTTATATTTTATTGTTTAGATTATCCATTTCCCTAGAACCGAAGTGATTCTGGTCATCCTGGTGTTTGTAGTACCAAAAAAAAAAAAAATCGTATTTTTTTATTACTAATGAAAAAATGTACCGGGTTTCCTCTCTAAGACTATATGTAAAAATTACCAAATATTTGACATATGTAGCCGATAATTAATAAATTATTGTGCTCTGGTGGTGCAACTGAGCATCACCTTTTATCTCTACCAGAGAGAGTAAGATAGACAGAGAGAGAGAGAGAGAGAGACAGAGAGAGAGAGAGAGACAGAGAGACAGACAGAGAGGACTGAGAGAGACAGAGAGAGAGAGAGAGAGAGAGAGAGAGAGAGAGAGAGAGAGAGAGAGGAGGAGAGAGAGAAGAGAGAGAGAGAGAGAGAGAGAGAGAGAGAGAGAGAGAGAGAGAGAGACGACAGAGAGAGAGAGAGAGAGAGAGAGAGAGAGAGAGAGAGAGAGAGAGAGAGAGAGAGAGAGAGAGAGAGAGAGAGAGAGAGAGAGAGAGAGACAGAGACAGAGAGAGAGAGAGACCCCAGTCTTGTAACAAACATCCCAAGCACTGTAGCAGGTCTCAATAAGGGTGAGACCAACTTGGGAGAAAGCCCAGGTGTACCGTGACACAATACAAACAGTAAACAGCTGAGCCGCACTCGGTGAACCCTGAACCCCGCTGTTACCACTCAGTCAACCTGGCTGCTATTATTACTCATATACTAAAAAACATTCTCTCACCACTTTTTGTTGTTTTTTTCTATTCAAGTTTTGCACCGAGAGTGTTTTCAAAAGCTATGCGGCTGCACCTTTCGTTTTCCCTTTTTTTTTCTTTCTTTCTGTTTTTTTCAAACACTCTCCTAAAACCACCTCATGTTTATTGTCCATTAATCTTTTTAATTCTTTTCCTTTTTTAAAAAGATATTTCATTGTTGGTAACAGGTGGGGCAAAGCTTTTTATAAACGGACATAAAAATATCATATGTTACATGCTAGATGTTTAAGTCTCTCAGCTGTGTAATTTCGTTTTTATATTTGGTTGATGTTTTGGGTGTTTTATCACATGGAGGATCATGTGTGAAATGTTACAAATTATTTCCACAAAGTTTAAATTCTTAAAACTGAGTGATTTTGGTTTGGTGTTTGTGAAATGGTTGAATTTTATTCTATGAAATGCTGGAAATTGTGTCAAACATTACAAAGCATTTGCAAAAAGTATAAATTCTGACAATTATAAGATTTCATTTTTATATTTGTGATTTGGGATTTTTTTTATATCGCATGCTGGATCTTGTGTGAAAAAATGGTTCGTGGAATTTAACATTTTCACAACAGTGTGATTTTGTTTTTACTTTGATGAAATGGTTAGCTTCTTCTTTTTTTTTTTTTTTTATCACAAATTGGATCTTGTGTGAAAAAGTGGTTCTAGACATTTTAAATTCTCACAAAAGTGTGATTTTGTTTTTACTTTTGTGAAATGGTGGATTTATTTTTCATCACGTGCTGGAACTTGTGTGAAGAATGATAAAATATTTACAAAAATATTTAATTCACAAGCAATGTGATATTATTGTGGGGGTTTTTTTTTGTGTGAAATGGTGGATTTATGTTTCATCACGTGCTGGAACTTGTGTGAAAAATTACAAAGTTTTTTCTGGAATTGTTTTATAGAGTCATGTTGGCGTGAGTATATAATTATTAATATTTTATATCGATTACTCTGATTTAACTGCTGAACCTAATTATTAAAGTCACAGTCTAAGTTTATTTTGTTTAACCACACTACTAGAGCACATTGATTTATTAATCATTGGTTATTGAATGTCAAACATTTGATCATTCTGACATAACCTACAGACCAAAATATACAAAACATACTTTTATTGACCAGCCTCGGTGGCATTGTGGTTAGGCCATCGGTTTACAGGCTGGTAGGTACTGGGTTTGGATCCCAGTCGAGGCATGGGATTTTTAATCCAGATACCGACTCCAAAACCTGAGTGAGTGCTCCGCAAGGCTCAATGGGTAGGTGTAAACCACTTGCACCGACCAGTGATCCATAACTGGTTCAACAAAGGCCATGGTTTGTGCTATCCTGCCTGTGGGAAGTGCAAATAAAAGAGCCCTTGCTGCCTGTTGTAAAAGAGTAGCCTATGTGGCGACAGCGGGTTTCCTCTAAAAACAGTGTCAGAATGACCATATGTTTGACGTCCAATAACCAATGATAAGATAAAAAATCAATGTGCTCTAGTGGCGTGATTAAATAAAACAATCTTTACTTGTTGCAAAGTATATTTTTTCATTCTTAATCAGATTTAAAAAAAAAAAAAATTTGTTACTTCATTTTTAAAATATACTTTACCAAGATGTTATATTTTTATTATATTTTAATATAAAGACAAATATATTTTAATATTTATTAATATATATTTAAAAAATACATCATTTTAAAAATATATTCAGACTTTTCAATACAATATTATCATTTAAATATAAATAAATAAATAAATTTATTCAAAATATCCTTTATCATATTGTTTGCATCTGATTTCTGAATAAAAATTATTACAAAATCTCAACACAGCATTTTAGTAGAGTTAAATTGTTGATCTTTTTATTTATCACATAGTAAAATTTGTTTGTATTTTATTATTACTTAGAATGTTTTTAATATAAAAAGAAAAAAGAAGAAAAAGCAATGTGTTTCTGGTCATCTTAATATTTGTAAGAAGCCCAAACTGGATTTTATACTTGAGGAAATAAAATGAAATTTAACCTAGTACAAATATTAGAATGATCAGAAACACGTTTAATATACAGCCACTAATATTTTATGCAGAAAAATATATTTGATATGTAATTACAATTGTTAATAAGTCTCTGCTAGTCAATAGCATCTTTAAAATCGCAGCAAACTCAGGAATGTCCCTTTAATAATTCTATAATTTTCACAGTAGATGTTATAAATATACTAACTATATTAATATTTTAATAACTCATTAAAAAAAAAAAATACCAAAATTATTAAATACTATGACATCAAAATGCCCCAAACAATTAATGAATTAATAATATATAGTCATGTATTAATAATTCTATAATTTCCATGGCAGATCTCATAGATATACTGTTATTAATATTTTAATAATTCTTTCAAATTAAAAAATAATAAAATAATAATAAAGAAAGGTAATAAATGCTACCAAATCAAACCACACAAAATAATTAATGACACTGATATTCGAAACAAGAAACAATATTTAATATGCAAGTTTAATCGTAGAAATATTTTATTAGTTGAAAACATCTTACAATGCAGCAAACTCGGGAATGTCCCTTTAATATATGAATATATAACAGTATATCATAAAATTAAAACTGCAGCAAATAAAACAAATTTTTTTAATTACTCAACTCCACCCTACATGATAATTTTTTAACCAGTCCCTACAGGTACTACTAAACCAAATAACATCCTGCTGGGTCAAAGTTCAAGGCACACCAAACATTTAATAGAGCAGTTAATACCACAAGTCCTGCCACTGGTGATAAATATTTGTTGTAAAAATTAGTTTCATCTGGGCCAAAACTGTATGCAATTTTATTTCATCTAGTACCACTGTGTCAAGTAGCCTTGTGCTTGAAACATGTATGGGGTACCTGTAAAAAAACAAGTACTAAAATTTTGTGCGAAACTAGAGGTGTTGTAAAAACATCTGGTTATACCGAAAATGAGCCATGAACCATGAGCCATGAACCATGAGCCATGAAAAGTACCATTTCCTTCAGTTTGGGGTAGGGATTGTAGTACTGATATTTGTTGGTCATAGTTTGGTTGATATATTGCATAATTATAGGATATTAAACAAGTGAAACAAACAAGCAAAATAATTTTCAGTTGTCGTAAACTTTAGCGAGTGAGAATGAAAATTATTTCATGAGGGACATAAACATGATAAAAAAATGGTTTAATATCCGATTTATTACCCATAATCGATCTTAATTCATATCACTCAACTTGTTTGGTTGATGTTCCTGTAAGGTTGTAGTGTGCCAATCGATGACGTCATCGTGTGACGTCAAAGTGTTATGTCCCACCTGGCGTTCTAGACTTTGATATGTACCAAGATATTTTTAACCATACAAAATGTTTTAATCACAAACGTTAACATGGTCGCCTATGGGATTTTATTTGGTATAGTACACCCTACAGGTTATGCCAGTAATCCTGACCACAGGTTACGTTTTCAGTTTCCAGTGTTTCCAGTTTCCAGTGTTTCCAATGTTTCCAGTTACCAGTGTTTCCAGTCGGTCTCACCGCCTCCATTTATTTTCCCAGGTCCCTGAATACAAATTACATTTGGCTGTGGAAATATATTGAACATGTATGTGAATTATTTATGATTTATAAGTGATTTACAACAAGGTTTTACAACTGACCGTTGTCTGAACTGAGTGATTCGAGTCAAGTGCGTCCTATTCCATGTCAAACAGAAAACAGGAAACAGCACAGTCTAATGGCAGTGTCGACTAAAACAATGATATGATATTAGTGTATTTATACAGACAAACAGAACTTTGCTAGTTCTAACCTTGGGGCACCATTTAACATAAACGTTGATGCTCTTCCAGCTCTTGGCAAGGGGAGGGTGGGGGGGTGGTGGGGGGGTACTTGATTTAGTTCACCAGCAAAACATACAATCAGTTTAAAGTTTGTTTCTTTTTAATAACACCACTAGAGCACATTGGTTCATACGAAACAAACTTTAAACAAAACAAACTTTTATTGACTTTTTACTAGTGTGATGAACAAAACCTAGCAAAACGAATGAAAATTCGAGACAAAAACCCCAGAAATAATTACAATTTCATAGGATAGGTATTAACTACGTGTACTAATTTTCGCATATTTTGTCATTTAGTTAATTGTAGATTTTACTGGCGTGAGTAATGGAATCTGGTCGACATATAAAAAAACCAAGCAAAAAAACAACAACTTTCGAAAAGGTATAATTACACTGTTAATACAAAATCAATGCCGCGTTATCATTTGATCATATCGCAGTGGTGAAAAACACATTTTATGACTGAGAATAATGTGCCTAACATGTCTTTATTGGGCTTCACATATTTTTTTATTGATTAATGTCACCCTTGTTTGTGGCCATAATTTTGTCATTAACGACGGCATAATTGCGAGTGTGGGAGTGCAATTCGAAACTCGCAGACTGTTTATCAGTATTTTTTTGGTTTTTTTTTTTTTTTTTTTGCTTTTTTTTCACCAACTGGATTCAATAATTATTATTATCCAGGTGATTAATCTGCATCTTAGCTTAGTGGTTAGACTACCAGGGAGGAGGGGGGGGTGTGTGTGTGTGACAATCCTGACAAATTAAGTATGTAACGTAGCCTTAAATGGTAATATATTGTGCCTCACTAATAAAATGCATTGTGCCACCAATATTTAAAATGTTTTTTTAGAAAATAATATATGGATGACCTTCCCCTCTCTACAAAACCCTATGCACTTGCCTGAGTTTAAAATATATGTTGTTTAATAACACCACTAGAGCACATTGATATATTAATCATCAGCTATTGGATGTCAAACATTTTGGTAATTTTTGACATTTAGTCTTAAAGGAAACCTGCTACATTTTTTTCATTAACAGCAAGGGATATTTTATATGACCTGTCACTGGCATAGGAAGTGTGTGTGTGTGGGGGGGGGGGCAAGTGGGCATGTGCCCCCCCCATTTTGTGGGAGCAGCGATGTTTTTTAAAATATATTTATACATGTATTTATATATATGTTTGTGTGCCCCCCCCCCCCTTTTTGGCACCTTCCTAAGCCCATGCATGTCAGTG